>NW_016157826.1:0-35769 GCF_001687245.7 Rhagoletis zephyria | reverse complement strand
GACGGACGGACAGACAGACATGGCTTAATCGATTTCTTTTTTCATCCTGATCATTTATGTATACATTTGTCTATATCTATCTCGATTCGTTTTGGCTGTTACAAACAACCGTTATGTGAACAAAATTAACATACCCTTGTGCACAAGTGCGCTCGGATATTTATTTATTTATTTATTTATTACAAAGAGAAGCAATTATAAATAAGTGCTACACTTATGAGCTAAAGCACTGGCTGCCAGGGCCGTCGGCTTGCTAAATCTTAACTTAGGCGATAGTATGATAAGATACAAAGGCAGGCGCATGGGTTCATAAACGCGGATGCGCATGCAGGCGTTTGCCACACATGTACACCTTAACATCCATGAACCCATATGCGTGCTCCAGAATTATGAATTACTGTGAATGTGTGAATTTTGATAGATAATAAGATACAAGATACAATTATACTTTTAATTTGGAAAGGGAAATAAAGTTATGAATGATATTTATATTGTTGTCGTTAATACATCTTAGATGCTCTGAAGGTGTTTTGCTGCCGAAGATGGAAGAACGGATTTGTTGTAGTCCTGGACATTCATCGATCAGGTGGGAAACTGTGCAAATGTTGCTTCCACAATAAGGGCACGTTGGAGGAGGTTCCCCATTGAGGAGATGTGCGTGTGTTACAAGCGTGTGGCCAATTCTTAGTCTGATAAAGTGTTGTATTGATTTGCAGGAGACGTTTTTTGGGAATAATGATCGTGACCCCGCAGGATTGCAGACTTTGTAGCGGTGTTGATATTGTCTCCAATCCTCTAGTCGTCTTTCATATGAGATCTTTCTTACGAGTTTGCGTATATCACTGTTTATTAGATATTCATAGAAATGAAGGGGTTCTTTGGTCGCTTCTTTTGCTCGTTTATCTGCCATTTCATTTCCACGTATGCCTATGTGCCCAGGTATCCACATAATTTTAATGAAACTATGCTGAAGCAGAGTCTCACGAATTCGAGCTACCAGGTAACAATCGTTTAATGGATTTAATATGGCTTCAACAGAAGATTTGCTGTCGGTGCAGACGACATGTTTATTACCACTTCGAGAGGCATACTCCACCGCTTCGAGCAAGGCAGCTGCTTCAGCTGTGAATACTGAGCAGTAGTTGGGTAATGCCCCCACCGAGATGGTTTGACCAAGTGTATTTATGACTGCAAAGGTGGTATTGTTGTCAGATTTTGAACCATCGGTAAATAGAAGTTCCCAATCATCGTTGTATGGTTGCAGTGCTTCGATATATCTCTGTAAATATTCACTACTGCTGGTGTTTTGTTTACGATAATTTTGAAGATTTGAGATCACTGAGGATCTAGGTACAGCGAAGGGCGGGTGAATAGTTGGCTGCATTAGTATTGGTTTTGAGGCAATGTTTGCGTCTTCTATTAGCGACAGGCAACGTGATATTGTGGATTCTGTTTTGGGTTTTATACCTTCAGGTTGAGCAGCTTTTATTTGTTCGAACAATAGGTTATTTCTGCAATATAGAATCCTTGGTATAAGCATCATGGTGTCGTACTGGATTCTGCTCAAAATATTTGGAAGTCCAGTTTCAGCAAGGACAACTTTGACTGGAGATGTCGCAAACGCACGTAGGCTTCTTCTAGCAGCTGCATGGTATGGCGCGTTTAAAACCTTAATATGTGATTTTGCACAGTTTCCATATATAGGCAGTCCATAATCGATTTTTGATAGTATTAACGACCTTGTTATGTTTATAAGAGTATTAGTGTGGACAAAGCAATGTTTAGAGGAAAGATATTTTATTATGTTTAACCTAGTTGCTAATCTTACTCTAATATACTTGCAATGGTCTTTATAAGTAAGTTTCTTATCAAATATTATGCCTAGTATTTTGAGAGTATCCGAGTGGGGAANCGCTCGGATATAAAAATGGTCGAAATCGGTCCGCTGACACGCCCACTACTTATAAGAATCCATTTATAAAAACCAAATTTTATTAAATTCAGATGACATCTACAATACCTGCCTCCTATTGTAGTGGGCGAGAAAATCCGTCGCCCCATGATATTTTCTGTACATTTTCCTTCCTAGGCAAGGGTGCTACATTGCAAATTTTCACTAAAATTGGATCTCAATTACTACTTTTTTACCACAGCTTATATGAGGATCTGCCCATGTGAAGTGTTTAGTGGAGGAAAGATAAACACATGGCTATCATGTTCTGGTAGCTGGAAATTGTTTCAATAGTGTAATCAGGATTTAAGGAGGGCTGTAATCTTAATAGCGCTTAGCTGGACTTTGGCGCAAAGTACTAACACTCTCCGTAAAATCATTGAAAATGCGTTCAATCATATAGATATTCTAAACTCAGAAATTCCTATGAAAAATATTGCGGAAACCCTTATACACTATTGGACATTGAAAAGTAAACAAATCCAACAAAAATCGATCATTTAATTATCTGTGTTGAGCCCGAGAAATGCCTATTTGTGTTTTTACGTAAAAATACCCTTTAAATACTAATGTACCATTTTACTCCAGAAAAACCTATGCTCGTGTTAATAGGCATGTCTAGAGTCGATGGAACCACTTAGTTGGCTATTTCGTGACATTTCGAAACTTGGACTTCTGCCACTCCCAGCTCACTGTGCGTCGCAGTGTTTTCTCGGGCATTTTCCTCACGTCTCACTTTTTGTTATGGGAAATATTTACGTTTCAGTTCATTTTTAGTTCCCTGTATCGGACCCACATACATAACTCTGTAGCTGGCAACTTTTTCCTCCCTAGCGGTCTAAAATTCCTGGTCGTTGCAACCGTTCTTTGGTGCCGGCTAAAATCCTAGGCGTCTGCGTATCTTGTTTGTTGGTGCAAAATAGAGTCCCCGTCAATGCTTGAGCTACGAAACGTGCATTCCATTTCTTCTAGGAAATACAACAACAACTACGACAAATTGGGCATGCTACGATAACAACAAATCCCGGCGCATACACTTCATGCATACGAAAATAACTCTCCCAGCAAAAATATAAAAAGCAGCGCTATTCCATACTGAATTCACACCTGAAATATGTACAAAAATAAAAGCGAAACCCAAACATAAAATATATGCCGGTGCTCGCAAATGGAAATTCATCTGAAAAAATTGGCTGCTGCTCGAGCGTGTCACAATCCTTGAGATGCCACTTGAAATGCTTGAGTGGTGCTCATTGGCAAGCGCCAAGGATAAAGCGCACACAGAGGCAAAAGCAGCGCACAAACACGTACATATTTGGCATAAACACACGAGTGCCTGCATATGTATGTAGGTGTTCCTGCCCGTAGGTGTTCCTTGCTGCCGTCACTCTTCAGTTGCGCTGTTGGCCCACTTGGCACCGAGCGTTGTTTATCTATTTACATTTTTTATAAAATCTACGAGATTAAGGCGTACAAGCATGTTGAAGAGGAGCGGCGGGCGCATGGTGGAATTGAAGTGCAACGGGTAAAGCATCGACAGCAGCACTTTTCGTGGTAACCTGCTGATACTATTACTTTTATTTTTTTTTGCTTGAAGGAGCACCTGAGCTATGCGCGAAACCATTTTGTTTTTCCAAATTGAAATCCAAAACACCTACATGACTGCAAAGAGAATATGAAAGCTCACAAACAGCGTTGCCGCGAGCTTGAAAAAAAAGTATCAGTTGCCGAGCAGGAAAAGTATCGAAAAGTATTAAAAGTAATCAAAAATAAATAAATTTAATTTTATAACTGAATCCATAGTTACAAAAAAAAAATATTACTTGCTTTGACAAAATCAGAGAATCTGTATGCTTATTTGTATAACGAAAAACAAACATATATCAAGTAAATATGTGCAAGAATGCGCATTGTATATTTTGATAGTTTCATTTTTAAAATGCCAAAACAGGGCATTAAAAAAATTTTAATTTTTTTTTACGCTCTTGGCCATATTTTACTGCACGCTCTGGACACTAAAATCAAAACTAGTCTAAAAATTGCGCAGTGGTCGCCATACGCAGCACAAATTATTGTAAAATAAAACAAGCATGAGTAAAATATCAAAATGATTTTGATTTTAGTTCAATAATTGTGCAATTTAGTACAGTTGTGATTTAGGGGCCCTATAACAGCGGCGTGTGACAAAAAAATTCCGGGTTGTACTTCCCTTATAAGAGTTATCAAATCAAACTTATAAGCATCTATATATAAATTTTAAAACTTTAAATAACAAAAAAAAATTATTTGCCTTTAAACTAGTAATATTATTCATAGATTTTAAAAATGCATTTCTGCCAGCCAAAAGTATCAAAATGGGACAAATTAAATCAATCAAGAAAAAATCTTACAATTTAGAAACCAAAGTATCAAAAATTATACAATTGTATCAAACCGGCAACGCTGCGCACAATCAACCATACGTACGTATGCATTTATACTCCAACACAAAACGGCCCATATATGCGCGCCCGCTGTGAGCAGTTTGGGAGGTAGTTAAGTAAAATTATTAGCATTTGCGGTTTTTGTACGCCCTCAATGTAGGAATACACTAAGAGCGGTATATTTTAGAGCACTCATGCGCTCAGGTTTCCATGCTCGGTTACTAAAGCTAGAGTGTCTTTTTGTGGCTTTAATTTTTCCTACGCGTTTTGTCTGCATTTGGCATTCTGCTAACATATACTTGTGGACTAACATAAACATATATGTAAAATGTACATATGTACGTATGTACATACATTACTCGCTTTCAGGCTTAGATGGAAATGGCATACATATGCACATTGATAGATAGAATTCTCTCGTTCGGATGCGGGTGTACATTTCTAAAACTAAATGAACGTGACAAGCACATCAAATCAACAGAAACCTACGGCGAAATCAACTCAGTGCATTTAAAACTTGAGTAAAAAATACTTTAAGGTTGCTTTCAGGGTAATATAAAAGATATAAATTTTGCCTTCGAGAGAAAATACCAACACATTTCTCTTGGCAGATAAGAAATTACTACTGTTTGGTGGCCACGTAAACTGGATTTGTAGTGGGAGAGAGACTCTGTCGCCGCGTACTGTCGTTCATCGCGGTGAACGAGCGTCTAGCCACCAGGTGTACAAGGATCTCTCCTATGAGCGCTTGGGGTGCACGTACGAGCGCTGCCCCCGTCATGATATCAAAATCGGGCTTGGCGACTTCAATGCCAGGACGGGAAAGGAAGGGGTTTTCGGAATCACCGTCGGAAAATTCTGCCCCCACAACGAAACGTCAGATAACGGACTGAGGCTGATCGACTTCGCCGAGGCCCGAAACATGGTAGTATGCAGTAATAGGTTCAATCATAAAAAGATTCAGATATCTACGTGGCTATCTCCACATCGAAAAACTAGAAATCAAATCGATCATATTGTGATAGACGGAAGGCATGCTTCCAGTGTTTTAACGTAAGTATACTCCGGGGGCCAAAAATATACTCGGACCGCTTTCTTGTTGCAGGCAAGATACGCCGCGGGCGTGCAGCAAAAAATGTACGTCCAAAAATGCAAGGAAAGCTTAACGTCGAACTTGAAATCCTGGTCAACAAGAAAAATGCTCGGAAATTTTATCAGAAAGTTAGGCGACTTACGTAAGGTTTTTATACTAGGGCGAACTCTTGTAAGAGCAACAATGCCAATCTAGTGACGTCCAGAACGCACTTAATTTAATGGACACTTTCAATCAATGAATAATAATAGCACGGAAAGTTTTGGAGAAGATGAACCCGAGCCCACAGTCTATGATGCCTGACTAACGCGAATTACGAAAGCAACAACGCGGCTAAAAAACAATAAAATTGCTGCAGTTGACAGCTGCCAGGCGAGCTATTCAAGTACTTCGGCGAGGAGCTGAAAAGGTGCATGCATCATCTCATATCCAAAATATGGTCGGATGAACGCATGCCCAAAGACTGGAATTTAAGTGTGCTCTACCCAATCCACAAGAAATGCGACCCCGCTATTTGCGCCTACTGCCGCGGGATCAGACTTCTACGCACAGGTAACAAGGTCTTATCGAGCGCTTTGTGTGAGAGACTGAAACCCACCGTCAGCCAATTGACGGACCTTATCAGTGTGGCTTTAGACCTGGCAAATCCTCCATGTACCAGGTATAAAAGAATCGACACTCACCTCCTATTTGTCGACTTCAAATCTGCTTTCGACAGAATTAAAAGAAGATGCTTATACGCGCAATGTCTGAATTTGGAATCCCCTCGAAACTGATATGGCGACACAGCCAAACGTCATCGAGCAATACCAACAGCTCCGTCGGAATTGGAAAAGATCTCTCCGAACCGCTTGCTACTTAACGTGATTTCAGACAGGGCGACTCACTTTCATATGATTTTTTAATCTGATGCTGGAGAAGATAATAATGAGTTGTAGAACTGAACCGCGCAGGAACAATTTTTTACAAGAGCGAGCAATTGGTGGAAAACGCCGATGATATCGAAATCGTTGGTAACAAGAACCACAAAGTCTGTCTTTTCCAAGTTGGATCAGGAAGCAAAGCGATTGGGTCTGGTGATCAACGAGGACAAGACGAATTATCTACTGTCATCAGACAAACAGTCAGCGCATTCGCGCCTTGGCACCCGCATCACTGCTGACAGTTATAATTTCGAGAAAGTGGTGAATTTCCTTTACTTTGGAACCAGCATTAACACCGATAATAATGTCAGCATCGAATTCTAACACAGAATCACTCTTGCCAACAAGTTCTACTTGAACCGAGTACGCAATTAGGGAGTAAAATCCTCTTTCCACATACAAAAACCACGCTCTATAAGTCACTCATCATGTCCGTGTTGGTATATAGCGCAGGAGCATGACAATGACAACATCCGATGAGGCGGCGATGTACGGCGATATATGCGTTGGCGACGGCGAGTATCGAAGGCGATGGAATGATGAGCTGTATAATAGCTGAAATACAATGCCGGCGAACGGCGAACTCACCACAGCGAAATTCGCGCTGTCAAAATTAGAACACCCGCAAGCATATGAAATTGAACACAGCCAAAGCGAAATGCGAAGTTCGCTTGGCGGCGTTTCATGGCGATAGATTTATTTCTATCGCTCTGCTGGGCGATGACAGCTGTGCGTGCCAAAGGTGGCCGTATTTGTTTTGTGCTTTCANTACAAGACATAATGCAGCGAATTAAAATCCAGCGGCTCCGCTGGCTTGGCCATGCCATTCTAATGGCTCCGGTGCTCCAGCTCTGAAAGTATTCAACTCGGAACCCGGAAGAGGAAGTGGGGGGCCACACTGCGAAGGAAATACGAAGTAAGAAGGACTTGGATTCACTTGGCATTTCCAATAGGCGTCAGTTGGCACAAATGAGAAATGAATGGTGTGCTTTGTTGAACTCGGCCAAAATCGCTTAGGTGGTTACAGCGCCAAGAAACAAGAAGCAGATGTCTGCCCTGCCTACTCATAATTAGGCACAGAAGCAAAGCGCGTGGGTCTGGTGCTGAATGGGGATAAAACGAATTAGCGCTTGACATTAGCTAAAACGTCAGTGCATTGGACATCCACGTCACTGATGACAGTTGAATAGTCGAAAAAGTGGACAGATTCGTTTATTTAGGAACCAGCGTTAACACCGAAAATAATGTTATGGAAAATGACAACATTCGTGAGACGGTTTTGTAACAGCGCCCACTGGTACCAGTTCAATATTTTTTGGCTTACATTTAACTGATGCAGCTACGAAAATGAGAGAAGGCGAAGTCAGTAGTAATAGCGTGTATAAGAACAACACCAATTTTTGGATCAATCGGCCCACGCCCACCTTAACTGCCTACACAAAACTATATCTAACTTTTAAGATATTCGGTAAGAACTGACCAAATTATAAAGAGGTATTATGTTTATTTGTTTATATATAAAAATTAATTTTTTATATAAAAAAAATATTCCGACGATCTGATAACCTCCTCCTTTTTTAGAAGTCGGTTAAAAATATAATGATATCTAGAACTGGATCAAAGCCCGTTAAATTGTTGATGCATTTTATATGGGGAAAGACACTTTGGTATAGAATTCTTGAAAATCAATATTTTTCCATCGGAAAACTCTGAAAACTTCATGGGCTCTAATGCAGTTCTAAATATATTTTTTTTAAACAAAAATTCGGTTGTTTTTTATTGCATTTAGAAAATTCCTAGGAGGTGAGAGTTTAACATTTTGATTTTTTTGTTTTTACCACCCTAATGTACATGCTGTGCATTAGAAAGGCGTCATATCCTTAGAAAGAAACGAGACCGGTTTGCAGTATGGATTTAAGGAAACTGATTATATCACTTCTTCCTGCTGCCAAAAATGTTTTCAGAGCTTGGAATTCGTCAAAAAAGACATCTAAATCAATATCTTTAACACAAGACTATTTCATAACAACAACAAATTGGATAAATGAATTGTAGATTAAAGGCGAAACACATTAAGTTTATTGAATCTGATACTATTAAAATTAAAATTTTGCCCTGTGTAACTAAACAATCCCGAAAAAAAGCGAGAACTCTTATTTTAAACGAATGATGCTCTACCAAATTGTCACAAATGGCATACGAACTTTATTAATTTTGGCAATATCTCAACAAGATACATATGTATATAAGAAATTACCTTCCTCGCGTAGCGAAAGTTGATCATGTTCCCATGGCATTTAGATGTGTGAAACAAAACAAGGCGACAAAAGAACATCAAAAGTGGAAATTGGGGTAAATAATGTATGTATAAACTTTTATTTCGAATTGCAAAATCAGTACAAATATGTAAGTACTTACATTTTTTCTGTAAGTTCTCCCATATGAAGGAAGCCCGACATTTACTTTTCTATGGAGGAAAATCCCTAGCATCGTCTGCAAAAAAAAAATATTAAAAATCAGCGCGATTTTCTAGCGTTTTAAAATTTGCAGCTTAACCCACTAAAATTTTATGGGCTATAAAACCGCGTACCCAAAATTTTTCTACAAATTTGAATAAAAACTTTAAAATTTTTGGGTGCAATTGTTAAAGTTTGTAGAATTTTTATAACTTTTGTACGAAGTTTGAAATGTGGATGTGGTGTTTGTTACGTAGTACGCTAAACTTTTATAAAATAAATATAAACCTTAAATAACCGAAAGAAAAATAGTTTGTACATGTTCATATATATAATAAAACACAATTTCATCATCTTTTTCTTCATATCGCCTGCAGTTAGCGATGAGCGGTCTTCACAAGCAATGCATCGCCGGAGATGTATCACAGGAGATGAACAATTGCTAATAGAGACGGCGAGTAATATTAGTTGCTTCAAAATGGAATAAATTCAGGGACCGTAACGATTATGTTTTTGTAAATAAACCAAAATTTAAACATTAAAACTGAATTTATAATTAATAATAATAACAATAATTTAAGTTATCGATTACAAAAAAGCGGTAATTTTTAATTTTTCGTTTTTGACCATTAATGATTGAAAATTTTAATTAGAACAAAATATCCATTATAACCGTCAATGGTTATATTTTCTAACCAGTTAGCATATTTTTTAATAATATGTCCCCACCAAAAAGTTAACCATCTCAAATCGAGCTTAACCACATCACTAACTATTGCTGTCCACACTGCGGTTTGAGGTTTATAAAGCAGTACAAATGTAGAGAACAGTGTTCGGACCTCCAAAAATAGATTCAGGACTAAAAATTTGGGCAAAAACAAATTTTCCGTACTAGATTGAATTTTTTATTTTCGTTTCTGACATTAATTGTTTGACTTAAATATTTTCTATTCATGCAAAAATAAGAACGCGAGGCAATGTATGTGTATGATAATATGTTAAACATTTAGGTAATATTTAGCATTTTCTATAAAATAGAACATTTCCAACACTTAATTTTTTAAAGAGCAACAGGATCTAAACTTTTTCTACTTTATATAAATTGCATTCTACATATATTTTTTAACAACTTAAGTAAAGTTCTGCATCCGCCAATTTCTACAGCCATACATCAAAAATAACGAAGTTACTTTATTGATGCATTGCTATGAAAGAGTTAAGGCTGATTCACATACAACTTTCTTCGCTTTGCTTGATAGTTCCTTGCTTTGACATATAAGATCGATGTAGGCATATGCATGAGTATGCTCACATAAAAAACGTTTGAAGCAAAGCAAAGCGAAGCAAAATCTTGGGCAACTCTCAACTTTTGCCCGCTTTGGCAGTTGTATCTTTTCTCGTGCGCTTGCATTTGCATTTAATGACAAAAATAGGGTAAATAGGAAATTTTATTGCTATTATTAATGCATATTATTATATTGTTATCTATTTTACAGAGAAAATATATGGAGGAAAAGGAGAACGTAAAAGCTGTCAAAGCGTTTATTGTAGCATACCTTCTGCGTTCCATGCTTTGTTGTCAAAGTTTGAACTGTCAAGCAAAGCGAAGAAAGTTGTATGTGAATGGCCCTTTACTTTTTAACAGTGAGAACTTTCGATTTTTTTACTGAATCCGGTGGTGAACACTCAAAAAACGGCCCAAGAGGGCATAACATGAATGAAAAAAAACGGAATAGATTTGAAGTCAAGCGGAGTAGAGGAGTAAATTTAAAATTTTTTCAAAAACCGTAGTAAATCTAATCTGATCTTAGTTAAGTCCAAACACTAGTAAGGAACATTTTTTTACATTTTAACGCTAATGACCCACAGATGGCGGGAAAACACAGGGTTGTATCAGACTTTCGACGTGGTTTCGAGTTGGTTAGCTTTTAACCATCTCAGTGAAATGGTTAAGTGCTGTCATTTTTATATGGCGAAACTACGCTAAATCAAGTGGATTATCGGGATAACCAATTCAACAGCCATAACTACGTGGTTAGCTCCGGTGGGGACATGGTATAAGTCTCTCGTAAGATGTTATATAGGTTAAGATATCTTCTCTCTCCGGGGCAACATTGACGGACGGCATCAACGGAAAGAAGCCTCTTAAACACGAAAGAACCACAGTCCACACATTTTTAACCTGAAAAGGTTTAAGCGCAGTATTGCAAGGAGAAGCGGGCATAATACATATATCACGTTTTTATTAATATTTATCTTAAATATTTAATACCTTGAAAAATTTATAGAAATTTAATCATGACTTTTCCGCCCCACACTCCCCCTAAATTTTTCCAACATTGCTTCATTGTAAAACGTTTTCCTACTTATTTCTCCATCTATTGTTTGAGCATTCCTTCGGGCGTAGAAAAATTCATTAATTTTGTAATTAACCTTATCAGAGTGCTATAGGAAAATGCGAAAGTGGAAAAAATCATTAATCTTGTAAACAATTTAAATGATAGCGTAACACCGGCAAAGAATCATTCAAGCAAGAATGTTGACTTTAAATTGGATAGCAGTAAGAAAAGAAGCCAAACGGAAATAACTACGAAGATAAGGACAAACGCCGCTATGCGAGCCAAAGAGAATAAGCAAAATTAAAAAAAAGCTAAAAATGTATAATTAAAATGTCTTCCATCATTAAGGTGATTTTTACGGCATTAGCGAAATGTAAATGAAGAAACAGAAAAAAGATGGTAGCACACAAGATAAGTGCGGAGAAGCAACAGCTAAGGAATAATGTGGAAGGCCGCTACCGAACGGATGTCAGGAAGTGGCTGATGTCACAGAAGTAAATGAAAATAATCGAACTTAAAAAATGGCAATCACAGAAAAGAAAGAAGTAAACAAAAATGAATGTTGGAACTTCCTGTAAAGAAAAACAAAAAAAAACAAAAACAAACAGCAAGTGATAAGAAAAGGCAGACGAAAATAGTTAAAATGGTTGCTGAGTGTGGGCGAGGCAAAGAAAAAAGGACAATCTTATGCACTTGAATAAATTTCATTAAATTTTGAAACAAATCAAAGTTTACGCCGCACTGGCCAACAAAAAGGCGATGCTAACGCAAAAGCAAGCTATGTAATTTGCCAAACGGAAGAATGGGAAGATGGCAGCGGGTACATGCAATATGAAATAGATTGGCACGAACACAGTGCACTGGCTTGGAAGTTTCTAATTTCTTGTAATCGAAATCCAACAAAATGACCTTATCGACTAAAGGAAGAAATTAGCAAAAAAAAAATGCTTACAAAAAAGCGAAAAAAGTTGCTTAACAAAATACGAGACAGCGATCACATAGATACACATACATATGTACATGCACAAAATCAGCCAGCTGAGTGACAAAAAGTGCAGACAATCTAACAATAGTGAAGGCGTTGCGTTGCCTGGTGGCAAGCAATACAAAAGCGAAACAACAAGGATAATTAATGATTTTTGTGCGCTTATCGCACACCCTATGGCACCCCCCGCACATACATCCCGCCGCCCGAAAGCAAACGCTAGCTCCGATTGTGTCATTATCTTTTTGCTGTTGCTTTTTTTTTGTTGAGTTTTTGTTTTGTTTGTTTTGTTGGCGCTACGCTTCGATGGAGTGCGCGCTAAAGATCTATCTGTTATCTGCTGCATTTGGCTGGCTGTACGCTTTCAGGACACGCAGCCGAAACCGGAAACAATCTCCGAATTCAAATCTACATTCCGCCAGCCTCACCTTGTTTTTGCTTTTGTTACTCTTAATTTCGTTTGTTATTTGGTTATGTATTTTTTTTATTTGTACTTTCTTTACTTTGTGATTCATTTGTATATCGTTTCTGTTGCTTCGCAAAATCGCAACCGTCCACAGTAATCGAGCTACGTAATCTACATACAAAATACGTTGCTTTTATTGGAGCTGGTGCAAAGACGCGCCCGCACTCTGCCAGTTTCGCCATCACCGTTACCACTGTCCCAGTCCCCACTTCACTTATACTCATTGGGTTGTTGCTGCTGGTGGTATTATTTGATTAGAATTCGACTTTTTAGCTGGCTTACCGGTAAGGTTTGATTACTTTTTCTCATAATTGCTGTTATTGTTGTTATTTTGTTGCCGTTCGCCACTTTTGCTGGTGCCCCTAACCCAAAGTACTCGCGTGCGTGTGCGTTTGCTGGTTGTTTTTTTGCTTTTGTGTGTTTGAGTGAAGGATCTATTTGTAGTGTAATCTTGTGCAATCGGTGCAGGATGGTAATAAATCAGGATTATACGAATGTGGCAGGATGCCTGGTGCTATGTGTGATTCGGCAGCTCACCCAGTTTTTCCTGATTCGTTTAATTTTTTGCTTGGGTTTTCTTTTACTTTTGGTGGTTTTGTGTTATTCTTTTTTAATTTTGTTTTATCAAAATACAGTACGAGATTTGTTTGAATTAAAATGGTTGCCCAGCGGAAAAATGAAAGTTTCTGAGGTGTAAGCAAATTTTTTTACGAGAAGAAATCATAGAAAGCCTGAATCCGTCAGTGTGTCGCTGGCATTAGCATTGAGAAGGCATTTATAAATGCCTTGCGAGGCAGAACGAACTAGGTTCCAATTTCAAAGCCGCACTACCTTGACAATTTGAACGGCCTAAGCTCCAATCCGCGTCTGCGATTCGTTTTGATTTAATCACTGGTATACGGTGCTGTCCTTCTAGGCTCCTTAATTGTTTCAGTGCTGAAGATGGTGCGTCGCTGGTTCATGCCCATTCACTGCCTGCTTTCATCACACGATGGACTACTGACTGCGGTGTTAACACCTTTTGAACTCCTAAATTCAATTGTTTCATCTAGAGATGGAATCGAGGTCACTCAAAAATACATGGTGGACGTGTTCTTACGTGTGACTTCCGTTGTGATCGCAGTAAGGGTCACACTCATGTTTGAATTAAAACAGGTACGCCTCAAAGCAGCCACGACTGCTCAAGAACTGGCTTAGATAAACATTTACTTCCCCATGCGTTCTATTAATCGAGGATATCAGCTTTGGTATGCAAGGATAGGTCTAACTACCTTTAGCCGTACAATTCCACTTGCTGCTTTCCCGGGATCGACCTAGGTCTATTTGAGTTAAAGTATGCTGGGTGGATGCCGGAGGGTCGATTCTTTCTACACTATATCTATAGTATTGGCGATTACGAAAGTTGCTTTGTCCGACAATGTTCCGAAGGCACTGCAAACTCGCAGCGCGCACAAACGGTACATTGAGTTGACTCCGCGGAAGTATGCTGCACACTCTGCTACGAAATCGGGGCGCCATACAGTATTTGGATTTTAACCACACTCGCTAAGAGTAGATGCCTGCGCTGATTCGGTTCTCGCGTGATAAGCATTGTTCTTGATAACCCTCTTGTCTAATACAACTCCTAAGTATTTAATTTGTGCATCGCCGAAACGATGTGATCGCCGATTCTCACCTCTACCTCCTCTTACTTCTTGCTTCTGTTTTTGGCTCAGCTACCTTGAGCCCTAAGCTGCTTAGCTTATCTTTAATCATGAAGACTGATGAAGATACCTTTTCGTATATGGCATTAAGCAGATTTTCAATCCCTTCTACCATCGTACATAATGGACCTCTTCCGTTTCGAACAACAGTACTCGCGAATGAAAATAACTTCCTATCAAACTTCGAAGGCAATATGAAATCCTAATACTCTCCAGTCTATCGAGTATTTCAGCCAACCTGTCACTGTTGAACGCTTGTACGCGTTCTTGATGTATAATAATAACGCAGTACTAAATATTTTGCTCTTCCCAGCCCACGTGTACCGAGTGTTGCATGCCGTTCTAACTTAGTGAATTATGACACCGCATTCACTCTAGATTTTTTGGTTTCCGTTTTTTGATATACTCCTTTGTTCATAGACTTCCCTGTCGGGACGAGTTGGTATTAGATATATGCTCGAACATTTTAGCTGTTGAGTCTAGTAGACGGATAGGCTGCCTACGTACAACAGCCTAAGGTATGGAATACAAGCAGCTCAAGGGAGTCTCGCCTAAAAAACCAAATCGGAAGAGAATAAAGCTTTTAATGCTGAGTAAAATAATAAATTGATGTATATGTACATATATTTCCCGTATTGGTTTTATGTCAGCTATGCGATAAAAATCGTTTATTTACGTTTTGTTTAAAAAAACCAATTTGCTGTAAATTTATTTTAAAGAACGTTCCAACACTCGTCACTTCAAAATGGCAAAAGTGCGAAAGCAAGTGAAGAATCAATAAACTATTTATTGCTAATCTACTCAAAAATATTTATTTTTTTTTTGTATATTTTACTATTGAGAAGCTGAACTAATTTTTGCTGTAGTCTGCGAGATTTGCATACCTTTCGCTTCTTAAAACCTATATTTTAATCGCATATGAGAAATGTATGCAACGAATATTAGGTAAATATGTACTTTATTAGGCCGCATATGTATTATTCTTCTTCTTTTTCGGCGCTGAAAAAAAAACATTTGCTCCGCGCTAGCGCCGCATTATTGTGTGATGTTTCATAAAAATTTTATGGGCATGAGGATTTTTGACAGTTCTTTGGCGCTTGACCCGCTAATTTAGGGACGGCAGTATATAGTTTTATTGCTCACACAGCGAATTGCTTCACCGTTTGAAGTTCTCGCGTCGCCAATAAATCTTGGGCAGGGACGAGCAACACGATTCCACTGTTCAAAATTCGAAACCAAATTTTAACATCTTAATTTAAAAAATGCTTTATTTATTGCATATTTTTCTATTTGCATGTGCATCCTTCACACAATTTAATATCCCTCGAACAATAAGCGCGTTTTAGCGAAATTCAACACCTTTAATTTGACCCAAGGTAGAAGTCTTGAGGCCCTCTGAGAGCCAAGTTATAACAATTTTTAACCAAACTTCGAATCTGCTGTACGAGTTTTTACTCTGAAATTAGAAGAAAAAAATGCAAAAATGTCGAATGAAATTTCGAAGTTTAACTTCAGAATCGTTATGAATTGGCTCTCAAAGGGCCGTTGGATTTTGCGGGACGAGACTGTGGATCCATAATCTACATATCAAATAGAAGTAAACTGTATCAAAAGTTCGCTACTACATTTGTTTTTTTTTGTTCGTACCAGATTTTGGCTAATATATCCGACGGCTCATTCCTGTCAAGTCCTTTGTATCTTGACACATAGCTAACAGCCACTTGCGCAAGTTTCATAGTAAGTTTCTTTCCTATAATGCAGGCTATAATGTCAAATTGAAATGAATTGGTAACCCATTTGAAAATGTGTTTTTTTCAAATTTCAATTAAAAAAAAGCGTTGTAAAAAATACACACAAATTTTTCAAGCAACAAATTTTCTTAATAAACGTGAAATTGTTAAGAGATAAACCGCCGAGAAGAGCAAGTAAGTACATTTAAGTTTGGTAATAAGTAAATACGTTCGACTTTTCTTAAATATTTAATGTAAGGAAACCAAGATGAAACGGAGCAAAACGTTTGAACGGTGCGCTGTATGCAATAAAAGTCAGGGCACGAAAATAGTGCGATGTTTTAAACCACCTAGCTGCGAATTAAGACGGCAGCGATGGGAAGAAAGCTGTGGTGTTGTACTACGTGATTCATCTCGCGTTTGTGAAAACCACTTCAAGGAAAGTGATTTCCACATCAAACACTTTCCAACGAGCTCGTTTATACCCATGCGCAGTCCCAATGCNCAAATCAAACACTTTCCAACGAGCTCGTTTATGCCCATGCGCAGTCCCAATGCCATACGAAATAACTGATACAAGTGAGGATTTAGTACGCGATCAGGATACATTCTTTGTTGATGCCCAAACTCAAACAGACGACTCTTTAGAATGCACGTTGCGAACAGAAATATTTCGGCTTACCGAAAAAATTAAACCATGCAAGCAAGTATAGAAGAGCTTAAATTAAAACCGCTCCAAGCAAGGTCTTTAATGGAAAACTATTTCGTATGAATAAAATTTAATTTCAAAATTGCTAGAGTTAAGCTCACATATAAAATTGGTAAAAAATGTAAAATCATACTTTTATAAGTGTCGAATAATGTTTAGGATAAAAAATTTATATATAAAAATAAACGCACAAAAGCATTAATTTTGGGCAATTAAAAACAAGAAAATTGCGAAAACTATTTCATAAACAATTTGTTTTATTTTATTGACAAAATATATGTGATGTAAGTAATGTAAGTAAAACAAAACTATAATCGAAATAAAAGCCTAGGGCATCAGTGCTGATAAGATTCATGCATCACTAAGGGTTAATTCGTTTGTATATACTTTTTGACATTATAGTACCTTAAAAGAGAGCCGCATTGAGTTGTCAATCACACCTTGGGTTTGGCTATGCTTGGCATTCACAGAGTTTTTTGTAGAAAAGACAAAACTGAAATTACATATCACTGCAACAATTCATCGATTTGCAGAAGGCACTCGCGAAACTATTGTCCAAATAAACAAGAAATTCTTTAACAAAAAACAAAACCGACTTCAATTCTCATGTAAAACTTTAGTATTACCGTTAATTTCTTCATGATCCAATAATCGCATCTAAACCAAATTAGGATGGGACCATCTCTGAGGTACCACCTTTCCTTTAAATAAGAATTATCGAAATCGGTTATGCGGTAACATATGTACATAAGAAAAAAAATATTCTTTTTTGAAGTCGGTTAAAAATAATGAAAATATTACGATTTTGATGTAAAGACGAAGTCGCATTTTAAAATTTGCATGCAATTATGGTAACTAACAGATTTTTACTTCAACTTTTCAATAAGTTCATAATAAACTTTCTGCAATATGAATTTACTTTGTAGGGCTCGGTACAACTCAATTGTTACAATAACAAGTAATTTAAAAAACAAACACTACCGACTTCAATTCTCATATAAAAATTTAATATAATCATGAT
Organism: Rhagoletis zephyria; assembly: GCF_001687245.7. Taxonomy (NCBI): domain Eukaryota; kingdom Metazoa; phylum Arthropoda; class Insecta; order Diptera; family Tephritidae; genus Rhagoletis; species Rhagoletis zephyria. Next base: position 17,970 of record NW_016157826.1, on the reverse strand, counting down.
CCAATGATTCGATCTAAACTAAATTAGTATGGGACCTCCCCTGAGGTACCAGAAAAAAATGATCGAAATCGGTTAATGTGGTCCAAAGTCATGCGGTAACATACATAAGGAAAAAAATTTCCGATGAATTGATAACCGCCTCCTTTTTTGAAGTCAGTTAAAAAGAGAAAAATTAATGAGGTTAATTTTTAATAATTTTTAATAGCTATATTTTACCATTTCTAATAAAATTTACACTTAAAAAAATCTGAGCCCCTACTAGAGTGCTTATAGCCAAAATGAGGTAAAATTATATTATAAGGGCGTTCGGACTTAGGAAAGATTAATTCTTCATATAGATAAGTAAAGCGGAATCTTTGTACATAACAGCCTGAAGAGAAATATCTCGCAACCCAATAAACAACATACATCTCCAAGCAGATATGACCTGGAATCAAGCTTGCTATAAACAACCTTCGAGTAAGTAATGATGGGCAAAACTAAATGACGAGGACGTTTTCTACAAATGGGCATAGGAATAAATGATGCGGAGTGACTAAGATTTCCTAGGGTGTCATATATTTGGCTCGCGATGGAATTAATAAGGTTGCTAAATATAACAAAGCGATTAGTTATTTTTTCAACCAACTTAAAATGATTGTTATCAAGGCAAAGAGATGTAATGCTGCTAAAACTTATTCTTGTTTTACAGAGAGGCAGAACATACCTTTTTGAAGGGTTAAGACAAAGACCGCTTTTCGCAGCGCATCTAGAGATGGAGCATAGATCCTTGTTCAAATTAGAACTTACGCTGACCACATTGGTATCTGCTTGGTTCGTTAAGCATTGATTAGGCCGATGCTTCGGATTTAACCGCGTTGCTGTTCGTTTCCAAAGCGGATTGAATGTATGTAAGTCGAATGAACAAATTGTGTATAGTTTTATTTAAATGTGCCCCCTGGCAATGCGTCCTTATTTATTATTTCCTTGATTAATCGCCAAGAAATATACTTACATATATGTAGATACTTATTTTCTGAGGTAACTATGCACTGCTACTACTCTTACTTCATACAAAACCTCCTTTAGACCCAAATCCAAAGATTGCATGTATTTTGGCTCCGTTAAGGTACCTAACAGAGTTCTCGGATTGTTCTTGGAGATGTTACTAGATATTGATGTTGCATTATTTTACCCCCAATAACTTCTTTATCTGGTTCCAGCGCAGCTATCTATTCGATCTTCCACTGCAAGTGGTTGGGTGGCCTGCTTTGACTTTTGTAAAGCTATTCCTTTTGAAGAACTAAGATTTTGGTCATAGTACTTATAAAATAATAAACAGTGGCAAGAACTTCTGTCGGGTAGACTTTAAATTCCCCAACACATAACTTCATCATATTGATGCCAATCTCTCCATCATATTCCTGTTCATTGCCAGACTGGGTTATGATACGACTACAGAACCACATCTCTTTGATATGCGTCGAAAGGATATTCCGCTTTGCACGCTCCCGCTTTTGTATGTGCGCTTATATGAGTTGATCCGTTCTTAATGCGTGCGCGATTCGTACGCGCTCGCGCCGTTTCACACACAATGATTTATGGCTGCAGAAAGAATCTCGCGTAATTTGTGATTAAATAAATTTTTATTTTGCATAAAATTATATTTCTGTGCAGCGAGCGATGAAGAATGTCTGCCGCTTAAAGAATTCAAAAGTCGAGCTGTGTGTGGGACATTGTGAGTGCGTGCATGCTTGCAGATTGTGCGTATGCGACTTTTTAATTAAGCGTTTCTTTGCCATTGCTGTTGACGTTGTTTGCGATTTCCGCTTGGCGCTTTCCTTTCACTTATCGGACAGATTAAAAAAAAAAGGCGAAAGAAAGTTCTGGGATGTTGTTGTTGGTGGTCTGCTGTTTGCTTCCCTGCTGTTATCTTTGGCTTTTTAATTTCCTTCATCGCAGGCTACAAATACACAGCATATTCATATTTTTATTTGTGTGTATGTGGGTGCTGTCGTCGGCTTTCAGCAATTTATCATAGTCGTCTTTTGTGCATCATATAATGAGTTTAATTGTATGCTTTTGTGTTATCGGCAAACGAAATCCTTGGACTTTTTTCGTCTCTACGCAAACTATTAAATATTTCAGTTGTTACATTGTCCTTCACGAAACTCTATTTTTTCCAAATGCTTATACTTAGTACGTACAGCCAAATTAGCCCAATTCAACGCAACGATAGTATTTCTAACGAGAAGTATCTTGCTCCATCTCATCACGGGTGTCCTTCCCTAGGATAAAGGGTAAGTAAATGCCTATAAGTGACCATCAGTTCAAGGAGCAGGGATAGTATCTTCAGGGTAGTAGTCGAGAGCTCTAGGTTTAATTTAAACTGGGTTTTATCACATTTTGGTTCTTTGCTAGAGCTTTTCAAATATTGCAAAAAAACCTCGTTTATCTCAAAATATGGAGCTCACGGAAACTTATACTTATGGATCCGTAATCGGGACAAGAAAGTCTATCAAAAACAGCTTTAACATTTGCCCCACCATACAAGATTAATTGCGAATAGGTATTCAGCGTTAAATATTCAACGTTAAAATAACATTTGGTTAAAAATACTTCAAAATGATGACAAAATCGCCCATCAGGCAGCATTGTGCAGTGTTACTGTATTGCGGCTTCGTATTGCTGTTTAGTCATTCATTTGTTGGAATCGAACGGTCTAATTGCGTTCGCCATAAATCTTGTCAATTAAATTATGATGATAAGTTTGCGAAAGTTAAGTGGCTGCACAACCGAGCAGTTCAGTGGCTCTTTGGCGGCGTCGTCCCTGTCACACTGCCTGTCAGCTAGTGAATGTTGAGCTACCAAATTGCACACTTTTATAATTATCGAATTCTTTATCACCTCAAAATGGCAAACGTACTTGTATTTGTCGCTGCTTTGGAGTGTGTCGTAAAGTTTATATATATGTATATATTTTTTTTAATTGCTAGTAAAAGTACTTGTTGTTATAATTAAAACGTCTTCAGAGCGATGGCAGCAGTTCGAGCGATAGGAAATAGTTTTACATTTCTTAATTATATAGAGGCTTGCTGGAGCTTGTTTAATAAAGCGGCGTTCATGTGTACTTTATATACATGTATGTATGTAGTTGTATGTGGTTTTCAACGTACAGACATACCTACATACATATTTTAAATCACTGAAGTCATTGCTATGGAAAAGCCAATTGATAATTAACTATTTTAGCTTCGTTCGCAAATTTAATTATCAACGCGTGCAACATATGCACATGCCACAATCACAAAGCACTCTCCACTTACGCGTTCTCGCATGCACCTACATACATACATACGTACTTGCATCATGCATACACACACATTAACATTAGCGTCTCCGCCTCATATCTACTAGTTAGAAGCGAGCGCATGTCTGCCACACATCCTTTGCGCTCAAGTCGAGCGTGTGAATGCATTTGCTGCGCTACTCCAAGCTACTGTGCTGTGCAATTGTCAGTCGGCCGATTAGCCAATTCACTGCAGGCGCTTTAAAATGCAATTGCTGCTATTGGTTTTGTTGTTGTTGTTGTTATCACCTCTACTACTCTACTTCTGTGCGCTTCTGTCAGCTTGAGCTTTAGCGCAAAATTACTGCATTGGAGCATCTCAATAAGCGCGCCCTTAGGCAGAAAATAAAGAGGAGTACACAAGCCTCAAGACCGTCAGCTCATCTCAGACGTATAAGCGAGCATGAGAGGAGCCTTACTAGGGGGAAGCACTACACAAAGGCAACCACATAAAATCCATAAATTTCCACCTTGTCAACTTTTGATATTAATAAATTACTAAAGTGCATAATTAATTAATCCACGCGCGTTCACTAGCAGCGGGTAGAGCGGTCGGTAGCGGGGAGGAATAAGATGTGTGCCTACTTTGACCAGCAATTTGTTGTAGTTAGCTGCTGCTTGGTTGTTTATGCCACTCGCTGTCTGTTGTTTGTTGTTGACTACTTGCAGCATCTCGAGAAATGTCGGCGTTGCAAGAGCGGCCGCCGCGGTAAATGCATTACGATAACAGCAAAAGCCACGACTTTGGTCGATTTTGAGCTTTGAACTTATTTTTCTCGAAAGTGATGCAGTAGTTGGCAACTGCATTTAGCAGTCATTGAGCAGCGGTGAATAAAATTTGATATGACATTGCCGACGGCAGTTGTGAACTCTGTTTTTTTTTGTCTATGAGTAAACAAAAATGTATCAAATTATTTTTAATACAAAGTAAATTATTTTAGGAAAAAAATTGTATTTATAGAGCGCCTGCGGTTATTGTTAAAAAGTTAAATTTGTTATTTTACTTGTTCTTCATCCGTGGTTTTTACAGTATAATTTATAGCCTTATTGACTAAAAAATTTAAAGTTCTGCATATAATATGTTTAGAAAAAAAGACAAAGTCAGTGCGGACATATCTTCTTATTGTTATTACACATTTGAAACAAGTGCCTGTCGGTTCGCGTGGCGGTTGCGTCTCTACTTTGCGAACTTCTGCGAATTGTTCACATCCAGGGTCCTTCTGTACTTGTACCTTTCATTATTTTCGTGGGCCGCCATTTTTCGGTGGGGGGTCAAAAAATCTTTTCATCGGAGTGAAAGGCTTATCCATACATATGACGTGTCGAAACCTATGAAAATGCTGAATTTTAATGCGTCTCATTATGTTCATGTAAATTTAAATGTCGTACTGTTCAGTGCTTGTCACACAAACAAACACTGCAATAGATCTTGCGAAAGTAAGTTTCATTGAAAGCTCCCAATGCCTTGCCATTTTAATCCGATATCGTCGATGCTTCTGCCACGAAAGACGAAACCAATGAGCGGATTATATAGAGAGAGTCCCTCTCCACTTGTTCTTCAGGCTGGTATTATTGGGTAGTGGATGCTGGTCCACAGATAGACATCTAGCAGCGAGGCTAAAACAATATAAATATAATATCGTGGAGGACAAAGGATACAGAAAGGTCCTAAAAAACAAGACAAAAAGGGACGTGGAAACAAAGATTTTGAATGAGAAGGAAAATAATGAGAAGACTTGGGCAGTCTTAAGCTTTAAGGGAAAATCATCATACAAAAAGTTAAGCGACTTGCGGAAGATTTCAAGGGAAAATTCATGCAAGAACAAAGATGACGATCTTGCGACCGATGTGCAGAGCATGCTAAAACTGTGAAGGAGACATTTATCCACCCTTTTTGAATGGTAACAACGCTGAAACCAGGGGGGCAATATGGACATCGTGCATACGATTAAATTGCATCGGTTCCGCTGGCTTGGTCATGTCGTAAAAATGGGCCCATACGCTCCAGCCCTGAAAGTATTCAACTCAGAATATGCTGGTGATAGCAAAGGGGTAGGCTTCCTCTGCGATGGACATACCGGGTGGAGTTGGCACAGAAGAGAAACAACTAGCCTGGTTTACTGGACTCAGCCAAAATCACTTATGCGGTTACAGCGCTAAATTAGAAGAAGTAATCGAAGCCAATTTCTGTTTATTTAGAGGCACTGCTATAGCTTTTGTTGGTCGGTAGGTCTTCACCGGCTTGTTTCACAAAAGTCCAGATAATAAGAAAGACAATGGGAGTATTATGCTTAGAGTTTTATCCATTTTAAAGTCGGATGTATCATTTTAGTTTAGCACTAGAACAATGAATCCATCTTAACACATAAAAACACGCCACTCAAAAGTGTTTTAACTCAATATATCAGAAAACTTTAAAACCATTTCCGGAGCTCGTGCTACGCGTATTTGCCGACAAATGATTTTGAATCTGGCACAGTGAAAACAAGCCTTGAGTTGCTGGTAAGGCATTATTACGTGCTTCTATTTCCTACGGGGATCTACCAAATAAAACTTACGTACATACAAATTTGCTTTGAAATGCTAAATATTTGAAGAATGTTTGCGACCTGTTCTCTTTCTAGGTTCGATCAAAACCTACCAAAATTTCTTTTTAACTACCAACCTACCAAGAAAGCCTGAAAAAAACTGCAACACTATGCTACCCTACCTTTTCAATGTGCCTTGGCCTAAACCATTAAGAGGAATGTTGAATGCAAAGAAAATTTCCCTTTTTAATAATTGTGAATGATTAAAAATTATGTAAGTGCAGGGTTTATTGCATAAGCATACATATACGGATTGTATGTAGTGGAGGCTAAACTAATTTTAAATAATTACATGAATTCAATTAGTCGATTTTTATGAGTAATTGCCACAAAGTAGCTCATTACACAATGTAAGTGCAGCTGGATTTATTTTCTTATATTTGCACTTACATATATACATATGTATTCATGAACTTATTTGCTAACATATGTAAATAACTTGAGCGTAATTTCAGCTATCTTTGTGTACAGTTGTCGGTGTGTTTGTTTGTAGAATGCAATTACGGCAAATCAATTTTCATTTGACTTCCTCCTCAAGCAATTTGCTGCACGCGACTGTTGCGCATCGATGAAATGCCTTTGTAATGCAATGATTACAATAAAAACAACAGCAATAGCTATTGGTTGAAAGCGTTCACCATTACAGCAGCCAGTAAGCCGGCAAGCCTGCAAGCCAGCCAACCAACCAACCAAATGGCAAATGACAGCAACAGCTGAGCCAGCAAGCGGCAACAATTTGTTGCAACAACAGCAATAAGAACCACAGTTGCGCTCGCGTTGTGCTGCAAATCACAAATGCATTGCGTTGGCACAATAATTTTGAAACTGATTTACATTGATACGAGTTAAATTGTCAGAAAAATCACCTGTCAACATGTCAAAAAATGCAGAGCAGCGCGCAAATACAAGCGGTGGCAAATTGCGCTGCAATGCCAGCTACTGGCTAGTTGAATTGCATTGCTGCTGTTTTAGTTGTTGCTGGCGCCACAATGATGAGTGTGTGTGTGTGTGACTATGCGCGTGCGTGAGGTGTATTGCACACGTTTGCATTTCATTGCGTTTCCAGTTGAAATTCAAATTATCTGCCATCATTATATGGAGTAGCTCTATTGTTGTTGAAATTACTACGATTGCTGCCGCTGTTGTTGTTGTAGTTTGCTGTGATTTTGTTACAAAATTGTTGTAAATAGCACTTGCGTCAGTGCCACTTGTGCAACCATTACACATACGATTGGTGCAAGTCAGCAACAATTACGCTGTGCCAAGCACAAAATGGCAGCCACGCTGGGAGAGACTGGGGTGAAGATTTTATAAATTACACACGAATGAATATTGTAAAAAAAAATAATGGTTATAATCATGCACAAAGACTTTTTTCGCTCGCATTTTACTATAAATTATAATAGATATATTTAAATTAATAGTAAACTTGCAACCAAGTGCCATTATAACTATGTGCTTCTGGGTGGCATGCACTTCAGGAATGGAACTGTAGTGACAGCTAAACATCCAAGTGTCAGGTGCGTGCCGAAGTTATTGCTGCGTGCCAACGAATGTTTTCTTTTGCCTATTTTACTGAGGGAAATAGCTTGGCTAAACAAATTTATATTATTGTACAATGAACGAAAGAAAAAAGTAAGCAGTGGTTTGGAGGAAACGTAAAAAATAAAAAGTGCATAGTAGGAAAATAAGAAAAAGAAATTTGAAACAGTCCCGTTGCATGTCGGCTAACCACAAAACGTCGACGCCTTCACGCAACAGCCGTATAACTTTAGGTGAGCATTAGCATTTCTTTCATCTGTCATCGTTTGACATATGAAATGCCACTCGATGGAATAACTCTGAACTCTAATTACGGTTGACCACCTTTATGTTTTAGAGGTCAGAGTTATTCCATCCAGTGGCATTTCATTAAAAAGAAAAAAACAACATTCATCCACTTTTGACCACCAGTGTACATAAATAAGTAGAGCTTTGTTGTTTAAACTTTAAAGCAACAAAAATTCATCATTTTACTAAAAAACTAGGCACTCGTACTTTGCAGTACGTATCCTATTCTACACTGAGGAAGATAATGCATAGTAAAAATGAATACATTTAGGTCTCCTTTTATGCGGATTTTTTTTTTTATGCGGATTTGAGTTTATGCGGTTTTTCAAACCATTATTTTGCAGTAGCGATTTTGCTTTTTTGAGAGTTTTTATTACTTTTTTCAGTGTGTAAGAGACAATGCTTCTGATAAATAATTTGTCTTTGTATTCTTACAAAATAATAATAGATTGGCGCTTACACATATGTTAGTGTTTGGCCGAGCTTCTCCTCCAATTTGTGGTGTGTTGTCACACAAAGGGGAGGGACCTACATTTTACGGTGACTCCGAGCGGCGATAGTATTTTTACGAGAAGCTGTTTTTCATGGCAGAAATACACTCGGAGGTTTGCCATTGCCTGCCGAGGGGCGACCGCTGTTAAGAAAAAAACCTCTTTTTCTAAATTTCTTTTTTATGTATTCTTACATAATTCATGTATTTTTTGTGGTATTTTTATATATTTTTGGTTAAAATACAGATAAAAGTTTATTTATTTCATTAATGTTCGGTTTTACATGGAATAATAAGTGCGGGTTTTGAAAATGCTGGAACGCATCTTCTGTTTTTGTATGAAAGTAAATAACTTTTTTGTGCGGATTTTTTTATGTGGCTTTCTGAGGAACGCATGTACCGCATAAAAAGAGACCTAAGTGTACTTTATATTTGATTTTCGTTTAAAAATGTTCGTAATCAAAAATAATACTTTCATACCAAAATTTAGCACGCACGTATTTGAATCCTGATGTCACATTAGACCCAGTAGCAATGTTATATCGAAGTGCCATTGTTCATTGCTATAAAGTTTGAGATTGGTCACCTTATTTGGGGCAGTCAGCCATGCAATACGTCCATTTATGGGACCACGTTCAAACGGTATTATTGCCTAGAGCTAAGTAAGCCTCCTAAAAACGCTCATCCATGTTCTCCTTCCAGCTGAGCTTCTTACTCAGAGTAAAGACCAAGAATTTATGTAGCCCGTTTATCTTAGATGGAGTTGTTCATTATATGTTGCGGTAGCGCATTACCCTCAAGTGGCCTATTGAAACCTGGCTAATACTGTTTAATACCCACCAACACGGAACCGCTGTTAAGCATTTCTTCTCGGGGGAGCGAACGCTTTGGGTGCGTTCTGCTCTCCGTTTTCGTGCGGTTATAACTAATCTTGATGCAACTATAAATTCGATCCCGACGGCTGTAAGTCTTCTGAAGAATTGCACATTAATAATAATGATAATAGATTGGTGCTTAAACATATGTTAGTGTATGGCCGAGTACAGTTTTACGGTGACTCCGAGCGGCGATAGTATTTTTACGAGAAGCTGTTTTTCATGGCAGAAATACACTCGGAGGTTTGCCATTGCCTGTCGAGGGGCGACCGCTGTTAAGAAAAACCTTCCCTCTATATTTTTTTGCGATGTTGTTTTGACCAGAGCTTTAACCCAGGCACTGCGGAGTGGAAGTGCGCACTGCTAGCCACTACACCACAGCGGCTGCACACTATCTCGGACAAGTTCCACAAAGTTTCTATAGTGATCATCTTCTCGTTTGAGGTTGAATATATATTCTTTGGAAGAGCCGTTGACGTTGATCGTTTAGCGCTTAAAACTTAATACAACTTCTACCTAAAATGCTCCAGCTTTTCTTTCGTAAGAAAATTTCAAACTCTAGGTAAGGCATCGTTAGAGACTGCCTGCAGAAGACCAAATCGTTTCGCGACCGTTCCGGATGCAATGTTATCCGTATATTTAGTCGAATATTCGTCCTCAAATTAGTCTTCGTTTGCTGGTAAGGGCATTCGTAATAATATTTCTATGAGTTTGCATGTGTCTTTACATCTTCTTTATATTTTTTATTTGCATTACAAGTGTTTGTTGAATTAAAAAAAAGAGCAGTTAAGCCGCCTGTCACCATGTGAAACACCGTCATCATTATCAAGCGAACTGTCAGCTGTGTGTCCAATGCTAAGAGAGAAAAACATAATAGACATAATCATCGAAATTCTTAGCAAATTATCAAATTATCTGCTAGGTTCTTATTCGAGCATATGTAAATACAAAATTACATTCATATGCAGTTACTTATTCTCCTCGACCATGCCATCATGCTGATTAACTTTGTGCCGACGTCAGCGTGGCGGACACTTCCACTTGGATTTATGCGCAGCTTGAGACTTACAACGCAAAACCGAAAAGTCCACACGAAATACTTAGTCGCAACATACCGAATCGAATCGCATGGAATCGAATCAACTCCAAATAAATTTTAAATTGTCTTCTGTATGATTCTCACAAATTAACAAGCTGTCGCACGGCTGTTGTATCGTGGTCACTCCACTCTTAAGTTACATACGTATATAAATATATTTGTATGTTCACGCGACACGCAAATTCATTTATTGCACCCCACTGTTCTCCGACAAATGTCCAGGCGGTCCCACAAGCTATTAAGCTGCTTGCTGGTTTTGTTCATGTCGAATGCATTTTTTCGACTCCCTATGCCCTATTGGTCTTCTTTGATTGCCACCTGTTCAATTAGGATCCAGCAGACTCAGCCGTTGTCGGAATGTGACCACAAATTCCGGTTAAATTATCGTATTAACATTCTTTCCGCTTAACTTCGAACAAATAACGGTGCGTGTGCGGTTCGCATGCAATCGCCCCTTAAGCAGTAAGAGTTTCCGCCGCTGCTGCTGAATCATTCAGCCTGAATGGAAACTGCAACAGAAAATGTGGCGAGTCCATAATATTATTGGCATTATATTGCAGTACATAGGTACGAGTATCTGGTTGTTGCATTAATTGTGTGGCATTTTGAAATACGACAAATAAATTTTAATATGCCTCATTTCTTCCAGATATCTTATACGCCAATGTTTATAAACTTGTGTTAAAGTATACATTTGTATTTACATTTGTGCCATTGAGCGGAGGACCTGTTGCTTGTACCGAATGCAGAATGGGGCCATTACAAATGGGATACTTCAAAAAGAAGTGTTCACTTAAAAGTTAATTTATTCGCCATACAAGAAACAGGAAGCAAAGTTTAACTTCGCTTAACAGCTGGTCATAATGATAGTGGTAATATTAATTTAATTATGCAATTTAAACTTACACTTTCTTTCCATATATTGCTAAAGAAGAAAGCGATTAAAGTAATAAACTATTCGAAAAAGTCGCCAAAATCAATACACTCCTTAGAGAGATGACGTAACATTATTTGCGTAACATTATTTCATTAAATAGATATGCCATCAAGCAAGCTACTTCTCTGGTACCTGATTGGTCACAACCGTCTGCGATTTCCCATGTGCCGAATAGGTGTGATCATAGAGTCAGAATGCCGCCATTGCCTTGACCTCGATAAGAATTCAGGCTACAAGCCACGCAAAGGTTAATCTACTTTAAAGCCCCAGCGGTCGAACCCTTTCGCCTATCGAGTTCCTTTCAGTATGCTTAAGGGAAGCCGAAGGCATCTTGGACATAACTACTGGGTTTAGAGACTCTCTGTCTGCAGGATATTAGAAAATTATATTGACCTTAAAAGAGAACCACTCAGTTTCTTTTGCATATGGGAAGAATAAGCTCTCGTAGCGAGGGGAGATCCGGTCGCATTACAAGATTTTTTATTTTTTTACGTGGTCTAATATGCACATATGTATGTATATCGTACATATACATCGAGTGTCGGTCAAAACCGTACAGCACATTTTTTTCATATTTTGAAAATATTTTGTTCTCAAAGTTTCTAACTTTGTACGTTTTTGACTTACAATATTTGACATCGCGTCTACTGATTGTGACTAAGAAAAATCTACATTATAGTAAGCATGAAATTACCTATGTATGTCGTCTTACACTTTACTTTTTAACTGCTTTACTGCTACCACGAAAACAACATGTTCGTATATACTTAGCAGTGACGATTCTCCACTTTCTAAAGGCAAAGGAAGAATAGCCGAATGACACCTCAAGGACGCCGCTTGGTGAGTGTGTCGCAAGAGGCAAAAGCTGTCATTGCATTAACGATATTATTTTAAAATTACTGTTTTGCACAGAATTGTTTATCATAAATTATGTAAATGCATAGCACCGGCGGCGGCGGTACCATCATCAGTCGAACAACAATTGTCAATTAATGAAAAGGTTATCAGCGGACCAAAGCGATAAACGGCAGGCATATCTACACACACTCAAGTAAGCAAAGAGGGCGAGAAACACGAAAATGAACTGGTATGCATGAGAAGCGGTGAGCAATGACCAAGTGGCAAAACAAGTGGAAGGGAACACGAAAGGCGGTTGATTAACAAAAGACCAAGCCGACAAGGTATAAAGGATAAACCAGAATGTTGCTTGCGATCGACCTGTGGATTGGGAGTATGTTTGCGCGAGTTTGCGCATACTATATGGTGCGTCTGTATTGCAAGTGCAGCACTTTGCCGAACAATGTAAAACAAAATTAAGCGCTGACAGTTGATAATTTGTCAAAACCGCAATTCGTAAAAGCGGCAGTGAGTACAAAGCAATGAAACAATGGACAAGCAAAAAGCAAAGAAGACTCATCAACGCAAAATATATGCATATATGCGAAATACTAGCAGAGTGCTCGTGGAAAATTAGATGATTCGCTCATGCTTACATTAAGAAATAAGCACACCAATTTGTGTGCCAAGTTTGGCAGAGTTTGATTAAATGCTAACAACTTTAGGTTTTGCTGTAGTGAGCGCTGCACCTGAAGTCCACGCATGTGGTGAAAGTTTTTGATAGTCATTCAGCAATAAGTAGACAAAAGCGATTATTTTGAAACCCGTTGAAGCAGCTTACAACTTCCGGTGACAACACCAAGTATGCTCTGTGTAGCAACCAAACAGCCGTCCAGAAGCGAGCTGAGTGCGAGTAGGTGAGCTGGGACTCGCCACCTAAAAACCCTTCCCAATAAACTGAAAAATAGAGCCTCGGATGAGACACCATCCCATTTAAAGCGACATTCTTCCACATCTCGCTGATTTCCACTCAATAACTGACACAAGACAAGTACGAGTCGTCCAAACATCTCTTCTACGAGATGTTTGAGTGATCATATGAGCGCGCACCCTCAGGATATCAAAATCGTGCTTGACGGTGTCAATGCCAGGGTGGGCAGGGAAGGGATATTTTGTCCCACCGCTGGTAAATTCAGCCTCCACAATGAAAAGTCCAACCGGATGCGTGATTGCCTTAAGATCGAAAAAGATAAACCAAATCGACCAAGTCGTGATAGAAAATTGGCACGCTTTCAGTGGTTTGGATGTGTGGGCGATCCAAGAACCAAACATTGTTTAGATCTAGACTATCTTGTTGCAGCCAAGATATGCACACGTCTCTATAAAGTGGCAGTCTTTTCGCCAATGGACTCTCAAACATACTCTCTGAGCGCACTCTTGAACAAACGGACTTATGCGAGCAGAGGAATCATTTTCCTCTCTCAAAACGTAGTGCCGCCTAAGAAAGTAATCGCATTACAGGGACCCCGAAAAAACAAGTGTTATGATGAAGCATGTAATGAAGCTGTAAAGAGAAATAATACCGCCTACAGCGCCACATTGCGATAGAGAGAGGCCAAAATACGAGATCGCATAGTATGGCATAGTATGGGGAACCCCCGAAAATTTAAATGAAAGTTCCTTATGACCGATATGTAGAACGTACTTATATTATGGAGTGAACACTTTTCTACCCTATTAAATGGTAGCAGCACTGAAAGTAATCGATTATGACTGAACTGATATCCCACGGCGTGACTTTGACGAGGTACGAGTAATATTAAGTTCGGTGGCGAGAATATTAATAGACACATTCAACAACTCTTATGCAGATATGGAGTGAGGACAAAAGACGTATCTGCTGTCACCAGGCATCAGAAGCGACCGCATTAACAGAAATAATAATCGTTCCAATAACGCGCTATTCGGAAACTGAGAGGTAAATTCCTTACTCGCCTACAAAAATCACAGTATACATAAGTCACTCATCATGCCCTTGCTGATGTATGACGCGGAAACATCTAATGAGGCGGTCTTTGTAGGGTTTGGGTGAAATATCCAGCACAAGACTTACGCAAATACCACTGACGATTTAGCGATGAGCCTTTTATCGATATTGACATAGTGCAGCGGATTAAAATACAGCGGCTCTGCTGGCTCAGCCATGTCGTAAGAAACACTCCAGCTCAGTAAGTATACAACACGGATCCCAGTGTTGGTAGCAAAGGAAGTTCTACTCTGCAATGGAAAGACCAGGTGAGGAAGAAGTTGGCCTCAATTGCTGTCAGTTGGCACAGAAGGGAAACGACTGGCACGCTTTACTGGATTTGGCCAAAATATCTTAGGCGGTCCAGTTGATATTTCGGAGTGCCAGAAACTTTAACCAGTTTATTTATGTGACTTTTGCGAAGTGTATATTATACTTTTTTTATAAGCAGCTCTTTTGCAAACATGCATGGTCGTACACATTTCCTCTGTAGCTTTTTTATTCACTTATCGGAGTTTTTAGCACCCATTTAAAAGTGTTAAAAGTCGCCTTAGCCTAGCCTGAATTCGGTAATAGCACTCTTGTAAATTTTATACCTGCTCTTATAAAATTTATTAAAAGTACAATATCTATAAATAAGTATAACTAATTTTTAGCAACGATTTTTTTTTTTATTCTTCCCGATACTTTTTGGACCTTGATTTTGCGCTTAATTGCTATCAAAACAAAGCTTTTAGCATGAATGTCTTGTCCAAATTTGACGCTTTAGGTGCACATATATTACTCTGTTGATTTTTTTTTGTTCTTTACATAGCATTCCCAGGTAGTTGGTCGTCTTATCCTTTTTGCCTTACATTGCCTGTCAATGACATTCTCCAGGAACTTTTCGAAATTGTGCCTGTGGTCATAGCCATTTTGCGTACATCAAATTGTGGTACAAACGGAATACTGCCTTGTTTTAGTTCTTGCAAACCATATATCATTGGCCACGCAAACCATTGTAGTTGAAGGCGCACTGTGAGATGGCCAAAATGGTACCTTTGTATGTGTCTGTATGTTATCAATGTCACATTACCAAGTAGCCTGAGTGTTTTTGATGAGGAGTACCGCACCTAGAACAGGTTAACACCCTAAAGCTTAGTTTAGTTCATTGTCGGAAATTCACTTCACTGCGTTGACTGTGAAGGTAAACATTCCCGAATGGTTGCTGACTGTGCGGTAAATTTTGTGGTTGCACTATTTGTTTACCAGTCTTAGATTGCGTTACATAATTTGCTTTTACAAACTACTTAAGTGTAAAACCCACCAGCTTAAGGGCCGCTTTCACCATCCCTGGCTAAAATTAATCCCCAGTAACACAACGTTATCGACTTCACCTAACTCCATGCATATAACATTGAGTCGGTAACGTCCACAACGATGTTTAACTGGGGATAATTGTTAACCAGAGATCGTGAAAACGGCCCTAAAGGCCGGTTGTTAAATTTCTGATTATCACTACCTCCCAGTTTAACATTATTATCGATATCATGCATATAACATGTGATCGATAAAGTAGTCGTTGTATTTAACTGGCGCTTATATCGCAGCGCGGCGCAGGAACTACGGCCATATATACAGAAGGATACAAGCTTAACAAAAGCGTGAGTAGCAGATCTACTCTGACGAACTCGAACTAAACCTCAGTTTTCGCTTTGGAGGCTCATAACCTACGCCCCTCCAGGATGGCCCATTGCTATCTATTCTGACAGCCAGGCTGCTACCAAATCTAACGGAACGACGCCCAAAGTATTCATAGAATGCAGGAAGACTTACAACTTGCTGCCATCAAATCGCTCCTTAACTGTTGTATAATTAAATGTTGCCTGGAAACTATCTAGCCGACGAACTGGCGAGGATTGGGACGGACATATCTGAAGTCAATTTTGATCAGAATGCGAGCATACATCTAACCTCCTGCAAATCCAGACTAAAGGCTGAACTCATCGAGGAGATAAATACCAGGTGGGATGTGGAAATAACCAGGCAAATTTGGCCAAGATGCAAGGCGATCCATAGCTCTTACCCCGCTGCACCGCTCGCCCTTCACATTAGTAGTCGGGATAATCACTGGACACTGCCTGATGGGAACACACGGAAAAAGGTTAGGATACCCCACCAACAAGTTTTGTCGCAGTTGAGAGACGAGGAAGAGGTCGAGACCATCGAACACTATCTCTGGAATTGTCTCGCCCTGGCCAACATGCGTAACCAAATCGTCAACAAGTACTTTCTAGATTGTTTAGGCGACTTGAACTTGGCGAACGTCCTCGACATTTTGTGCTTTATAAGACGCACTCGGTGGTTTAATTACTAAGGGAGGGAAAGAAACAAATGGCTTCGGCCAATGGTATAACAACGTGCCTTTCCAGCCCACGTGTGCTCCGCGCCCTGCGCGGGTTAGCCACTTTGACCTAACCTAACCTATATCTCCGATTTGTGTTAACCAGAACCATTGAATAACCGGCGCTAAGTCGGTTTACTAGACGACATAAAACTTCGTTAATTATAATATAATTTTGTACGGGCCAATTTGGCTGTTTTTTTATCATATTACTGATTATGTTAGCATTAACATTATTGCAAAAAATGGTTTCATTATATTAACAAACAAATTTTCAATTCACATTTTAGTAACGTTATGTCATGCAACGTCGCTTCAGATACTTCGGCTGATAAAAAAGCAAGACATATTTTTTAGTTGTAAAGTGTTTCGAAAACTAACTTTAAAATTTTTTATAAATAGTCTTGACTAATTCGCAGAGTTTCGCAATTTCGTAACGGAAGTCAAAACTCACTCCTGTTTTTTGGAACGTCAAGCCAGCGAATATGTTTGCAAAAATCTCACAAATTTCATACATGAATGCACTTAGGCACCTAAACGATTTTCATTTTATTGTTTAATAATTTGTCATACAAATGTCACGTCTCGTCATATGTCCTTATGGTTCATACTTTTGTGGGCGTTTAAATTTTTACTAGAATAACAATAATTGTTTAATCATCATACCATTTAAAATAAAACAAAAACATTAAGTGGGCGCTCACTACATAGCAGGGTCGCCAAGAGGAAATCCGAATACGAAAAATAGGAGTTTCAAACATACTTTTTAGTGCTTTTCAAAAATAAGTAACCTCTGGTGACTTCTAATGGTAGGAGAAAACTTTCCACATGCCAGGTCAGATCGGCGGTTTTACATATTGCGACTTAGCCAGTTGTTTCCGGGGATGGAAATGGCCATACTGCATTAGCAGGTTAACGTAAAAATTCGCTTTCACATTTTTTATTAGAATTTATAATAACTCAATATGTGAAAATTGAAGAATAAAATTTATGAACTTAGCAAAATATTATAATTTAAATTTTAATTTTATAAAACAAAAATCAATAGCTATTTCTGATAATTTTTTCTT
The DNA here is from genome assembly GCF_001687245.7 of Rhagoletis zephyria. Taxonomy (NCBI): domain Eukaryota; kingdom Metazoa; phylum Arthropoda; class Insecta; order Diptera; family Tephritidae; genus Rhagoletis; species Rhagoletis zephyria. Next base: position 507 of record NW_016157826.1, on the reverse strand, counting down.
CCTCGCAATTTTGTGTTTAATCTCCCGCTGCTTGTACTTACTAGTAATGTTGTTGAACCAAACCTTATATATGCGGTTTATTTTGAAAGTGGCATAGGTCACTTGCTTGTGCTTAAATGACCGGCTACTTGTAACTGAATGCATCTGTAAATCGGTCATTTAAGCACAAGAGCTGCGAAGTGACTTATAACGGGTGATTTTTTTGAGGTTAGGATTTTCATGCATTAGTATTTGACAGATCACGTGGGATTTCAGACATGGTGTCAAAGAGAAAGATGCTCAGTATGCTTTGACATTTCATCATGAATAGACTTACTAACGAGCAACGCTTGCAAATCATTGAATTTTATTACCAAAATCAGTGTTCGGTTCGAAATGTGTTTCGCGCGTCCGATTTATGGTCTACATAATCGACCAAGTGAGCAAACAATTAATGCGATTGTGACCAAGTTTCGCACTCAGTTTACTTTATTGGACATTAAACCAACCACACGAATGCGTACAGTG
>NW_016157825.1:105658-199286 GCF_001687245.7 Rhagoletis zephyria | reverse complement strand
TGAAACATAATAAATCATAGATTTGCAATAAATTGACCCTGAATTGGCGCTGAAGTCAAAATATAAAGTATATTCTACATAAAATACATGTTTTATTTGCGTTGAAAATTCATTTAAAAGCAATATTAACAAAAATATAACGATGGAAATTTATGTCACGTCACGCCACGTCACGTCACGTTTCACACTTGGGGTTGTAAAAGAGAATTGAAACAATTTGCATTAGTTCAAAAAACTCTAAAAACAACTAGAATTGCTCCAAATCATATAAAAATAAGTTTCATCAAAATAGCCATCCACAATTCGCAGAGTTTTGCGATTTTGCAAGAAAAGAAAAAATCAACTTCCATTTTTTGTCACGTAACGAACCTCTCTTTAAATGCTTCTATTTCAGGACCAAGCAGTTCGATTGATTTAATTTTTCGGTTAAATATAGAGCTAATTACGTGCTATACAATGGCCCAAAAAAGTTAAAGAAAACAAATGGTATTCCTTTTTTGTATCACATTGAAATCGTACGACTGTCACGTGCGCCACCATGGGAATGCCCATATATCATAAGGGATTATTTTCATATGACCTATAAGACTTAAAGCTTAAACAGACGGCAGCGTTTATCCGGATTAACTCGGACTTAATCCGGATCAACTGCAGTTAATTCCCGAGTTGATCCGGATCAACGCTGCCGTCTGTTTATACTTTAAGGGTACGTTCACACAGAAAGCGGAGCCGAGCCGGGCGAAGCCGTTAGAGCTGAGTGAAGCTTTCAAATTGCTGCAGCTGTATGAAAGTGTTTATACAACAAGCCTTTTCAGAAGCGCTTTGGAGCTGAAAGCAAAGCAGTTTTTGATTTTAGATTTTCTATTTGATTTTTCAGCTTTATGACGCTACTGTAAACAAGATATCAAAATATTTAAATAGAACCAAGTTTTACAACTAATCTTTTGAATAAAATTGAGCAAATATTTTTGCCGCTTTTCATTGACGGTAGGTTTTATGGTATCTTTGCAGCCTATCCCATGAGAAAAGCTCTTATTTTCTTCGTTCAGTGTGAACACCAGCAGCTTCGCTTTGTTCTGCCTAACTTCGCTCGGCGTCGCTCGTCTTTCTGTGTGAACGCACTTTTAGGCATAACATCATGACATCAACACAGCGAAATGTGGCGTTGATTCAGACTCAACATTTGAGAGCACATTACATGTATGGCTGTAGCTGAGTGTGTAAAGATTAGTAATGGAGAACTATCGATGGGGCTATCGATAGTATCGATAGTAATTTATTTTGTTCACATTGACTACAAAAGATACATATAACATGTTTTCGTTATAAAATGTGTTATTGAAATATACGATCCCGTTGTGTTTTATGCAAGTTATATCGAGCCCTAACCGCCAAAATAACGTAGGCGACATTTTTTTCAAAATATTCTTTTTAATGCAGAAATATTCCTAGAGCATCTAGATGCATTTCTGTATCAAAAAGAAAATTTGGAAAAAATTGTCGCTAACGTTATTTTGGCGGTTAGGGCTCGATATGTTGTCAACTTTTTGTTTATATAAAAAATCTCTATGGTTTTTCTAGTTACGAAATGAGTTAATTAAGAACAATGCTCTCGTAGCATCCGCGCTACCCTGACTCAGCTTAGGGCCGCTGGCGGACGGTGACCAAGAACTGCCACCTCCTAATCCAGGGTGTGACGCGACACCGTGCCCATTGGACGGTTTGCAGCCAGGAGGGAAAACCGGCTGTATTATAACGGCGCCTTCTCGACGCCTCGAGAAGCAACGGTGGCCTTACCGCAACAAGGGGCGCTGGCGCGGCGGACGACGAGATCCCCCGCAGAAGGCAAGACAGCGAACAAGCTCGAGCGCGGGATAGGTACCGCACCCGTAGCTCCACAGCATCTCGAGGCTCTACGAGGCAAGAGAGTGAACGCCACCGTGATAGGCGGGCAAAACCACCCACACTTCCGTCTCTGGGGCAACCAGGCGCCCTTGATGACCGCCGGCGACTTGGCCTCAGTGGATCAGCCTCGAGACGGTATGTGAGGTACCTGGAGGAAGGTAAGACACCCGAGGTGGCCAGGGAACTGGCCCTTGCCAAACAGTCCTCGGGGGAGAACAGATCGACCGCACCCGCGGATGAGCGGAAGGGCGGGCAACAGCCTAAAAGGCAAGAGTACTCTCGCAAACAGACCGCACCCGCCAATAGGCGGACGGGCGGGCATAACAGCGAGAAAGGTAGGGACGCACCCGCTTATAAGCGGGGTGAGGGACACCACCAAAACAGGCGTACCGACGAGACCGCACCCGCTGCAAAGCGGTAGAGCGGGCATGATAAGAAGATCAACGAAGGTAGGAAGGTAGGAACGAGAGGGGGTCCGGGACCCGGGGGTAGGCACTGGGTACCTACGTCCTCGCGGGGGGAGGGGGGCGGACGCCAAGCTACTCGGATGCTCTTAGGGGCATCAGGGTGGCGGTACTGCCTAGAGACTACCCCGCGGAGGCGCTGAGTCCGGAGGAGCTAGTTACCCTACAGGACGCCATAATGAGCGAGGTTTTTAAGGGATGGACGCACCCACCGGCGTTCTGCGGAGTATACTTCCGTCCCGGCATGTTGCTGGTGGACTGCAAAAACGAGGGCACGGCAAAATGGCTAGAGGAGGCTGCACCAAAGTTAGAAGGTTGGAAGGGGACCGTATTGTNATTCTTTTTAATGCAGAAATATTCCTAGAGCATCTAGATGCATTTCTGTATCAAAAAGAAAATTTGGAAAAAATTGTCGCTAACGTTATTTTGGCGGTTAGGGCTCGATATGTTGTCAACTTTTTGTTTATATAAAAAATCTCTATGGTTTTTCTAGTTACGAAATGAGTTAATTAAGAACAATGCTCTCGTAGCATCCGCGCTACCCTGACTCAGCTTAGGGCCGCTGGCGGACGGTGACCAAGAACTGCCACCTCCTAATCCAGGGTGTGACGCGACACCGTGCCCATTGGACGGTTTGCAGCCAGGAGGGAAAACCGGCTGTATTATAACGGCGCCTTCTCGACGCCTCGAGAAGCAACGGTGGCCTTACCGCAACAAGGGGCGCTGGCGCGGCGGACGACGAGATCCCCCGCAGAAGGCAAGACAGCGAACAAGCTCGAGCGCGGGATAGGTACCGCACCCGTAGCTCCACAGCATCTCGAGGCTCTACGAGGCAAGAGAGTGAACGCCACCGTGATAGGCGGGCAAAACCACCCACACTTCCGTCTCTGGGGCAACCAGGCGCCCTTGATGACCGCCGGCGACTTGGCCTCAGTGGATCAGCCTCGAGACGGTATGTGAGGTACCTGGAGGAAGGTAAGACACCCGAGGTGGCCAGGGAACTGGCCCTTGCCAAACAGTCCTCGGGGGAGAACAGATCGACCGCACCCGCGGATGAGCGGAAGGGCGGGCAACAGCCTAAAAGGCAAGAGTACTCTCGCAAACAGACCGCACCCGCCAATAGGCGGACGGGCGGGCATAACAGCGAGAAAGGTAGGGACGCACCCGCTTATAAGCGGGGTGAGGGACACCACCAAAACAGGCGTACCGACGAGACCGCACCCGCTGCAAAGCGGTAGAGCGGGCATGATAAGAAGATCAACGAAGGTAGGAAGGTAGGAACGAGAGGGGGTCCGGGACCCGGGGGTAGGCACTGGGTACCTACGTCCTCGCGGGGGGAGGGGGGCGGACGCCAAGCTACTCGGATGCTCTTAGGGGCATCAGGGTGGCGGTACTGCCTAGAGACTACCCCGCGGAGGCGCTGAGTCCGGAGGAGCTAGTTACCCTACAGGACGCCATAATGAGCGAGGTTTTTAAGGGATGGACGCACCCACCGGCGTTCTGCGGAGTATACTTCCGTCCCGGCATGTTGCTGGTGGACTGCAAAAACGAGGGCACGGCAAAATGGCTAGAGGAGGCTGCACCAAAGTTAGAAGGTTGGAAGGGGACCGTATTGTGTGTCAAACGTGGCGATGACATCCCACCGATGCACAATATGTCCATCTTCCTGCCGAGAAGTGCTGACAAATTGTCAGATTATGCGTTTGGGCTGCTGATGCCGCAAAACGCAGGGCTTAACACCCCTGCATGGCGTGTCATTTCGAGCGCCATAGAGGACAACGGTCTACGACTTAATGTAGGCATCGACGAAGACTCTTTCTGTAGCGTCAGAAGGGCCGGATATAAGCTGAACTACAGATTCAGCTATGTCACAATGCGGCCCTGGCGTCTGAAGGCAGCGGACGAGAAGGAAGGGGGCGAAGAGGAGACTAAGGTGGATGAAAATCCCCCTGCTCCAACAGAAGCAGATAGCGCGTCGGCCCATCAGCCCACACCTCAAACCCAACCTTCGAGTCCGGGAAGTACCGGTGAGCAGAACTCGGCGGCTCTCACGCAGGAGCAAGCCCCCTCTACACAGGAGCTGCTGGAGGGTCTAGACATGAGAATGCTTGAGCTCGACGGGAAAGCGAGGGCGATTTACGGCTCTCGGACCTCGACGAGCAATGATGAGGTACCNCAACGGTGGCCTTACCGCAACAAGGGGCGCTGGCGCGGCGGACGACGAGATCCCCCGCAGAAGGCAAGACAGCGAACAAGCTCGAGCGCGGGATAGGTACCGCACCCGTAGCTCCACAGCATCTCGAGGCTCTACGAGGCAAGAGAGTGAACGCCACCGTGATAGGCGGGCAAAACCACCCACACTTCCGTCTCTGGGGCAACCAGGCGCCCTTGATGACCGCCGGCGACTTGGCCTCAGTGGATCAGCCTCGAGACGGTATGTGAGGTACCTGGAGGAAGGTAAGACACCCGAGGTGGCCAGGGAACTGGCCCTTGCCAAACAGTCCTCGGGGGAGAACAGATCGACCGCACCCGCGGATGAGCGGAAGGGCGGGCAACAGCCTAAAAGGCAAGAGTACTCTCGCAAACAGACCGCACCCGCCAATAGGCGGACGGGCGGGCATAACAGCGAGAAAGGTAGGGACGCACCCGCTTATAAGCGGGGTGAGGGACACCACCAAAACAGGCGTACCGACGAGACCGCACCCGCTGCAAAGCGGTAGAGCGGGCATGATAAGAAGATCAACGAAGGTAGGAAGGTAGGAACGAGAGGGGGTCCGGGACCCGGGGGTAGGCACTGGGTACCTACGTCCTCGCGGGGGGAGGGGGGCGGACGCCAAGCTACTCGGATGCTCTTAGGGGCATCAGGGTGGCGGTACTGCCTAGAGACTACCCCGCGGAGGCGCTGAGTCCGGAGGAGCTAGTTACCCTACAGGACGCCATAATGAGCGAGGTGTTTAAGGGATGGGCGCACCCACTGGCGTTCTGCGGTGTATACTTCCGTCCCGGCATGTTGCTGGTGGACTGCAAAAACGAGGGCACGGCAAAATTGCTAGAGGAGGCTGCACCAAAGTTAGAAGGTTGGAAGGGGACCGTATTGTGTGTCAAACGTGGCGATGACATCCCACCGATGCACAATATGTCCATCTTCCTGCCGAGAAGTGCTGACAAATTGTCAGATTATGCGTTTGGGCTGCTGAGGCCGCAAAACGCAGGGCTTAACACCCCTGCATGGCGTGTCATTTCGAGCGCCATAGAGGACAACGGTCTACGACTTAATGTAGGCATCGACGAAGACTCTTTCTGTAGCGTCAGAAGGGCCGGATATAAGCTGAACTACAGATTCAGCTTTGTCACAATGCGGCCCTGGCGTCTGAAGGCAGCGGACGAGAAGGAAGGGGGCGAAGAGGAGACTAAGGTGGATGAAAATCCCCCTGCTCCAACAGAAGCAGATAGCGCGTCGGCCCATCAGCCCACACCTCAAACCCAACCTTCGAGTCCGGGAAGTACCGGTGAGCAGAACTCGGCGGCTCTCACGCAGGAGCAAGCCCCCTCTACACAGGAGCTTCTGGAGGGTCTAGACATGAGAATGCTTGAGCTCGACGGGAAAGCGAGGGCGATTTACGGCTCTCGGACCTCGACGAGCAATGATAAGGTACCCACCGCCCTTGAAAGTAGCCCATATCAATCTGCATCATGCGATTGCAGCCTCGGCTGTAATTGTAAGCAGGTTTTCGACGGACGAACTGGGCATATTAGTAATTCAGGAGCCGTGGACTTACAGAGGCCAAGTAAGGGGCCTCAAAGGAGCAAGTAATAAGGTAATATGGGATATCTCTGCTGAGAGGCCCAGAGCATGCGTAGTGCTTAAAAACAATATTGATTATTTTTGCATTACAGAGTTCCTAACGCAAGATCTAGTGGCAGTGCAGGTGACACTTCGGGTGGACAGAAGACCCAAGGACCTAGTCTTCGCTGCCGCTTATTTTCCGGGGGATACCAACAACATACCCCCTATAGAGGTAAAACAACTGGTGACGCACTGCAGAAAGGTCCGACTTCCACTAATCCTCGGCGCTGATGCGAATGCTCACCACGTAGAGTGGGGAAGTTCCGACGTTAACAGAAGGGGTGAGTCGTTACTAGAGTATATATGGAGTGAAGATCTGAGCATAAATAATGTGGGACATAGCCCGACATTCATCACTAGATTAAGGCAGGAGGTCCTTGACCTGACCCTCAGCGACAATATGGGTAACGATCTGGTCAGACAATGGAGGGTGTCCACGTAGCCTTCCATGTCTGACCATAGAATTATCCAATTCGTGCTGGGAGCGGAGGTCAAGGCTTACGCACCAATGAGGAACCCCAGAAAAGCCAACTGGGACAAATATAGAGAGCTTTTAGCATTAAACCTACCGGGTTTAGAGAGAGAACATAGAAGAGAGGGCTGTATTTCGCTAGAAAATAACGTTAACAGGCTAACGGGCATAATGACCGACGCCTTTAACTACAGCTCCCCGAGACCAAACCAAATGTGGCGAACAAAACCGCGTGGTGGTCAAGNAAAAGCCAACTGGGACAAATATAGAGAGCTTTTAGCATTAAACCTACCGGGTTTAGAGAGAGAACATAGAAGAGAGGGCTGTATTTCGCTAGAAAATAACGTTAACAGGCTAACGGGCATAATGACCGACGCCTTTAACTACAGCTCCCCGAGACCAAACCAAATGTGGCGAACAAAACCGCGTGGTGGTCAAGGGAGCTCTCAGCACTCCGGAAAGAGGTACGCAAACTCTTCAACAAGGCCAAGCGTACGGGAGGCTGGGATGAGTATGCAGCTAAACTAACGATCTACAGCAAGGAAATTAGGAAGACGAAGAGAACCAGTTTCAGAACCTTCTGTGAAGGTATTTCGAATACCCCAGCAGCTGCGAGGCTACACAAGGTTCTGGCTAGAGGAACAGTGGGAACGGAACTTGCGCTTAAACGCAGTGACGGCACCTACATTAGAAGCTTGGAAGAGAGAGCTACCACTCTGCTTGAGGCACAATTCCCGGAGGCCACTTCCATTGATCTGGAGCCAGAAACTAAGCGGACCAGGCCGCGACCATCTGATTGGTAACTGGCCAGATGTATATTCACCCAGAATTCAGTCGGGTGGGCGCTGGGCTCGTTTGAGCGATNTTAAGGCAGGAGGTCCTTGACCTGACCCTCAGCGACAATATGGGTAACGATCTGGTCAGACAATCGAGGGTGTCCACGTAGCCTTCCATGTCTGACCATAGAATTATCCAATTCGTGCTGGGAGCGGAGGTCAAGGCTTACGCACCAATGAGGAACCCCAGAAAAGCCAACTGGGACAAATATAGAGAGCTTTTAGCATTAAACCTACCGGGTTTAGAGAGAGAACATAGAAGAGAGGGCTGTATTTCGCTAGAAAATAACGTTAACAGGCTAACGGGCATAATGACCGACGCCTTTAACTACAGCTCCCCGAGACCAAACCAAATGTGGCGAACAAAACCGCGTGGTGGTCAAGGGAGCTCTCAGCACTCCGGAAAGAGGTACGCAAACTCTTCAACAAGGCCAAGCGTACGGGAGGCTGGGATGAGTATGCAGCTAAACTAACGATCTACAGCAAGGAAATTAGGAAGACGAAGAGAACCAGTTTCAGAACCTTCTGTGAAGGTATTTCGAATACCCCAGCAGCTGCGAGGCTACACAAGGTTCTGGCTAGAGGAACAGTGGGAACGGAACTTGCGCTTAAACGCAGTGACGGCACCTACATTAGAAGCTTGGAAGAGAGAGCTACCACTCTGCTTGAGGCACAATTCCCGGAGGCCACTTCCATTGATCTGGAGCCAGAAACTAAGCGGACCAGGCCGCGACCATCTGATTGGTAACTGGCCAGATGTATATTCACCCAGAATTCAGTCGGGTGGGCGCTGGGCTCGTTTGAGCGATTTAAATCTCCAGGGGTGGATGGCGTCCGGCCAGTCATGCTGCAACAAGGTGGAGAGAACCTAACACTGCACCTGGTGGATATAATTAGAAGCAGCCTTGCGGAGGCTTACATTCCACAGCTGTAGCGAAAGGCGCGAGTAATCTTTATCCCGAAAGTAGGCAAAAGAGATTATTCGCTAGCGAAGTCATTCAGACCAATAAGTCTAACCGCCTTCGTCTTGAAGGCAATGGAGAACATAGTAGACAACTATATCAGACATAGCATTCTGAAGGTAACACCCCTACACCCTTGTCAGCACGCATACAGAGTTGGTAGGTCCACGGACACAGCCCTGTACGAACTGAGAACGGAGATTCGGGAGGCCTTTGAATGTGGAGAAATAGTGCTATGTGCTTTATAGAGGGAGCGTTTGACAATACGTCTCACTCGGGGGTGCGCAGGGCACTGGAGAGAAGAAATGTACAGCCGGTGATCCGAAACTGGGTGGATAAACTGCTGCACACTAGAATTGCTGAAACCGATGTAGGGGACAGCACGGTACAAATACAAACAAAAAAGGGCTGTCCTCAGGGGGACCCCCCTTCTATGGAGCCTAGTAGTGGATGAACTCCTTCAGCTTCTCTCTGACAATGGTATCCGCTGCCAAGGCTATGCGGACGATATAGTGATGATAGCCAGAGGGAAGTTTGAGAGCACGCTCTGCGACATCGTGCAAAGAGGCTTAAGATTAACAAAGGAATGGTGTGCCAAATTAGGGCTGAGTATAAAACCGCCATCGTTCATTCACTAGGAAAAGGGCCCTACCGGGCATGAGGGACATTACCTTGGATGGGGTCGTGGCCAATATCGCCAGCGAAATGAAGTACCTAGGACTAATCCTGGACACGAAACTTCTATGGAAGAAACATGTGGATGAGATCCAAGGCCACGAAAGCTTTAATGGTGTGTAAGCGTCTGTTGGGAAAATCCTGGGGTTGCAGCCCCAGGTTCCTAAGATGGCTTTACACCATGATAGTACAACCCATAGTGACATATGGGGCAGTGGCTTGGGTATCAAGAACCACTCTAGCTACTGTGAGACAATCGCTCACTCAGCTACAACGACTGGCATGTGTATGCATAACGGGAGCGATGTGCACGTGTCCGACGACAGTGCTGGAAGTGGTCCTTGAACTCGAGCCCCTGTATATAACCATAGAACAGGTCGCCAAAAGAACTCTACTCAATTTCGCTAGAGAGGGATATGGAAGAAGTAAGGTCATTTCCTCTAGGAACATGGCGAAGCTAGGGTCCTCGCTCCCGCTAGCCCTGCTTCCGAGGGATGACATCTGTAGAACTATAGTTTTTGAAAAGAGGTTTAAAATTGAGTTAAGCAGTAAGGCAACCTGGGATGCCTCCTCCTTTGAGAGACTCCTTCAGAAGAGTACACTGCAGTGGTACACTGACGGCTCGAAGACCCCGGAAGGAATAGGGGCTGGTATCTCCGGACCTAGGTCCCGGATCTCAATCCCGAAGGAGAAATATCCGAGCATATTTCAAGCGGAAGTCTACGCCATCTACTTGTGTGTGGAGACCATCATAAATAGAGGATACCGTAATGAGAAAATTGTAATTCTTAATGACAGTCAGGCGGCATTTAAGGCTCTTTTATCCTTTGAAACTAAATCATCTCTGGTCCTTGAGTGCATAGAGAGGCTCAACTCCCTTGGTAGGCACAACGACATCAAACTGGCATGGGTGACTGGCCATATGGGAACAGAGGGGAATGAAGCGGCGGACTGTCTCGCTAGAGAGGCGGCAGCTATTACTCCGGTTGGCCCAGAGCCCTTCCTGGGAGTGGGTCCCAACACTATTAAGGAAGAGCTCAGGGAGGAGAGTAACAGAATGAGGGACTCGAACTGGCAGAGTTCGGTAGGTATGCGACAAGCAAAAAGCCTGCTAGGAGGGTATAACAAGAGGAGATTCAAGAGCTTAATTAGCCTCCCACAGGAGAAGCTGAGAATATTAACAGGTTTTCTTACAGGACACTGCAAACTGGAAGGGCATATGTATAAGCTGGGGATACGACCGAATGACCTTTGCAGGTTCTGCGACGTATCCAGTGAAACACCACTCCACATCCTCATCGGGTGTGACGCAGTCAGCAGAAGACGTGGGAGGAGTTTGGCACAGGAGCACATTCACTCCTTATCCCCGAAGAAGCTTTGGAACTTCCTGAGGGATCTTGGCTTGGAGGAAGTATTGTGAAGAGTGGAGGGCACAATAGATCACTAGGTCGCAGTGCATACCTCATAATTTATCTATCTATCTCAAAATTCCTTGTAGACACACACGAAGTAATGGCAATTTTTTTCTTGACCGTTTTCTTGAGAGCTGGGTTTTAAACGTTCCATTTTTGAATTGGGTGCCACTTGTATTAACCAGGGCTGCATAACTATATAAAGAAAAAAAAATTTCGTTTCGTTATTTATTACAAAACAACTTATCAAAAAATTTCATTTGCTTATTATCAATAAACAAAATATGAAAAGAAAAATAGTTTCGTTAGTTATCAAAAAATGTTAACAAAAAAAAATTCGTTTCATTGATTATCAAAAAGGAAATATCAGTAGTTATTTTGTTTCATTATTTAAAAAGAAAATTTTATGCAATAGATTTGCATCTTGTAATGAGAGTTGTGTAACGAAATGTGTGGGTATTACGGCATCCATCCCCGGACCATTTTGTGAATCCCGGGATTTCGGGATCTTAAATTGGTAATTCCGGGATCCCGAGATATTCCAGGTTATTATTACCATTAATTAAAATATGCTAGCAAACTAGTTTTATAGTCTTGCTTTAATGCGAATACTATAAATGCAAGTAAATTTGTGTTTTTGAGCAAAGAAATATAAATGTCTTTATTTTATATGAGTTTGGAAAGCTAATTACAAACTGAATAAACTTAAAATAGAGGGCTGCATGAATTCATTCAAACTTCTAGACAAACAGAGTACAGTAGATTTGAATATTTTACTTCATATACAAAACACTCAGCGTTTGGAATTTTGTAAGTTATGAATATACATTTTGTTTTATATTTTCTACCTTCAAATGGAAGAATGTGAATGAATGAATGGAAAACATTCAAATCATTCAAACTCAGTTCGGTAAAAGTTTTTTTCTACAAACAAGTTTTTTCGTATGTAATAGGAGCGCAGCAATACATACATACATACATTGTATGTTTGTACATATGTGCATAGAAAAAATATTTTTGAATATTCATACACAAAATTGTCATTTATTTCAATTCAATTTATTTTCACTTTGTTTGAGTATTGTGATGTCGACACAAATATCAGAACAGCTATTCACTCAAATTCAAAAAAATTTGAAGCCAAAATCAGTCATTCGTTTTGTATATGAATAATTCAAAAGCCGTTTTGAATGCATTCATGCAGCCCTCTAACTTAAAACTATGGAATTGAAATTCATTCATATTTCAGTCGCAGTCATTTTTACAAAAATTAAAAATAACAGATCATTTTTACACTTACATATAGTCCCAGCAATTAGGTTTGATATACATTTGAGAATGATTTGAAATCAAAGCCTTTATCATTGATATTGATTTGAAAATTACAGCTCTCTTAATAAAATGGGGGGGTTTGACCTCCATTTGAGAATATGGTTAACTCTCAATTTCAAAGGTTATTNAGGTTATTATTACCATTAATTAAAATATGCTAGCAAACTAGTTTTATAGTCTTGCTTTAATGCGAATACTATAAATGCAAGTAAATTTGTGTTTTTGAGCAAAGAAATATAAATGTCTTTATTTTATATGAGTTTGGAAAGCTAATTACAAACTGAATAAACTTAAAATAGAGGGCTGCATGAATTCATTCAAACTTCTAGACAAACAGAGTACAGTAGATTTGAATATTTTACTTCATATACAAAACACTCAGCGTTTGGAATTTTGTAAGTTATGAATATACATTTTGTTTTATATTTTCTACCTTCAAATGGAAGAATGTGAATGAATGAATGGAAAACATTCAAATCATTCAAACTCAGTTCGGTAAAAGTTTTTTTCTACAAACAAGTTTTTTCGTATGTAATAGGAGCGCAGCAATACATACATACATACATTGTATGTTTGTACATATGTGCATAGAAAAAATATTTTTGAATATTCATACACAAAATTGTCATTTATTTCAATTCAATTTATTTTCACTTTGTTTGAGTATTGTGATGTCGACACAAATATCAGAACAGCTATTCACTCAAATTCAAAAAAATTTGAAGCCAAAATCAGTCATTCGTTTTGTATATGAATAATTCAAAAGCCGTTTTGAATGCATTCTTGCAGCCCTCTAACTTAAAACTATGGAATTGAAATTCATTCATATTTCAGTCGCAGTCATTTTTACAAAAATTAAAAATAACAGATCATTTTTACACTTACATATAGTCCCAGCAATTAGGTTTGATATACATTTGAGAATGATTTGAAATCAAAGCCTTTATCATTGATATTGATTTGAAAATTACAGCTCTCTTAATAAAATGGGGGAGTTTGACCTCCATTTGAGAATATGGTTAACTCTCAATTTCAAAGGTTATTTATCAATTGCACTTCAAATGTGGAAAAAATTTTATTTTAAGAAAAGTTATATTTCATATTTATTTTTTCTTCGCGANTCTTAATAAAAGGGGGAGTTTGACCTCCATTTGAGAATATGGTTAACTCTCAATTTCAAAGGTTATTTATCAATTGCACTTCAAATGTGGAAAAAATTTTATTTTAAGAAAAGTTATATTTCATATTTATTTTTTCTTCGCGATGTACATATGTATGTACATAACAAAAGAAGCAATTAAGATAAAGTAATTTATATTAAATTCGTCTTGACGGGCTGCAGCCCGCAAACATCAAATCTAATATTTGTGGGCTTTCTCTTTGAAAATTATTTTCTATTCATTGTTTTTGTTTTCACTTCATCTTAAGTTTATTCTTACAAATTTTGATTTAACTGCGCATTTTTATATCGTTTGATACTTGACATCTTTCTTCAAATCAACCTCAAATGAATTTCAAATGTAAAATTTAAACCTCGTTTTCGATTTGAGAATCATTTGAGAAAAACATTTGATATCAAATTGAGAAATACATTATGTGTAGTAATATAAGTATGCCACAACATATATACACTTATGTATATATACAAGTCGGACGGATTTCGTAAAAAAAGTAGGTCATGTCTCCGGTTCGCTTTAAATTGTTTTATTGGTTCCATACATGAAATAAAGCTGGGTTCACCGTTCGTGTCCGGACAACTTTTTATTTGCTCTCAGACATATTTGTCGGTTGTACGATTCACCGTTCAGTTCGGCACATTATATTTTTTTCTGAAGCAAACAGCTGATGATATTGTTGCCGTTCTGCGTTATCGTGAAGTGAAGTGAAAAGTATAAAATTAACACCGAAAAAAATGAAATAACGCAGAGCGAGAATTGACCCTCTGGATGGTATGCGCGGCACATCTTATAACTACAATTGCCTCTACTACTACTTTTCTACGACCCATTGATACCGCAATCGCTACAAATAATAAAATTTTTTGGTTGCAGCAGAAACAATTTTTCTTTTTTGATATTTTTTTTGATAAAAACATAATGTTAATATTATCGATGTAAAAAACAAAAACGATTTTGTATTTTCGTTTATTGATAAAATTAACGTTAATGTGCAGCCCTGGTATCAACTCACGTCGAACGCACGTTTGGTTGCAGTGCTTCCTAGTCGCTGCCTAGGATACAATTAGCGCATTATTGCGCCATTTTGATGCACTTCTCGCGGGGGATAAATATCTTGTCTATGCACTTCCTATGTTGCTAGGTCGAACCATTTCGACTCTCTAATGAATCTGCCGATTTCGCTAATGGTAGCTCCTGATAGGTCGGTTAGTTCTGCTACTAGATGTTTCCCTAACGTCTTGTGTCTAATGTTCGAAAAGGCCTGGACATTCACACAGGAAATGCTGGACACTTTCTTCGCTATCTTCTAGTTGACAGCTGCGGCAAATCATATTATGGGGTAGACCTATTTTTGCCGCATGTTTGCCTATGGGCCAGTGGCCCGTGATGGTTGCTAAAATTCTAAATACCTCTGGCCTTGATCTGCTTAGCAGGTCCAAGGTTTTCGCCCTGTTATAGTCAGGCCATAGTTTTCTCGCTATCTTGCAAGTCTGTATATCTCGACCACCTGCGTCTAGCCAGTTCAAGGAAATGCGTAGTAATCTCTCTTTGGACTACTCCAAGAGGGCAACCCAATGCCACTGCCTGGGATTCATCCAAACCGGCTCCTGCCTTCGCCAACTCATCCGCCTTCTCATTGACCTTCTATGTTCCTATGTCCGGGAACCCAGATAAGAGAGACGGTATTTGACTGAGACACTGAGCGCAATATTACTTTGCATTCCCCAACTAGCTTGGATTTGGTAACCGGTGACGCTATTTCCAATAGCGCCGCCTGGCTGTCAGAGTATATTGTTGCTTTACCGCTGTGTCCAACTCTATTGCCTAGGATTTTGTAGGCTTCTAGGATCCCTAGGACTTCCGCTTGGAAGATGCTTGTATTATTTCCCAACCGTAGAGACAGAGCCACGCCGAGTTCCTTGGAGTAGACACCTGCTCCCACACCGCAATCCATCTTGGATCCATCGGTGTATAGAGAGATCTTCTCTCGGTCGGCCACTCGGTCTCTTCTCCAGTCCCTTCTGGATGGGAATAGCACTTGCACGTTACAGCTGAAGTCCAAATTGCCTACGATATAATCTGCCGTCCTATTTAATTGCATTTGATTTATGATCAACCCATGTCCGAAGTGTCTAGTCCTCCAAAGGCCCGACTCTCTGAGTCTGACCGCCGATTTCATAGCCACTTCTTTCAGGTGGAGATCAATAGGAATTAAATTGAGGATGGCGTTTAAAGCTTCTGCCGGGCAGGATCTAAGTGCGCCTGTTACTCCTGCGCTTGCTGCCCTTTGTATGCTTCTTAGCTTGCTGACATTATATTGTCTGCTTAGGCCGGGCCACCAAACTAAGGCGCCGTATGTTAGAATTGGTCTTATGATCGCGGTATACATCCACATCACAAGTTTAGGATTTAGTCCCCAGTTTCTACTGAAGATTCTCTTGCAAGTGTAGTATGCTATGTAGGCCTTCTGTCTACGGAATTCGACATTGGTTTTCCAGTTAAGTTTGTTATCCAGCACGACTCCAAGATACTTTGCGCTGGGGGTCAATGAGAGCGCCTTGCCGTCTAGCGATGGTAGCTTGAATTGTGGTAGTTTGTGTCTGTTTGTAAATAGTATAAGTTCTGTCTTGGCTGGGTTCACATTTAGGCCGCTTCTCGTAGCCCAGGCATGTAGCCTTCCCAGGGTTCCTTCAAGGATTTCGCTAACGGTAGAGAGGAATGGACCTGTGGCTGCTATTACAACATCATCCGCATACGCCACAACTTTGACTCCCCCTCTATTGAGTTCTAGCAATATACCGTTCAGGGCTATCACCCATAGCAGTGGTGAGAGCACTCCGCCCTGTGGAGTGCCCCTGTTCACATGATGTATAATAGAGCTAGCCCCATTTGTTGCCTGAATGATTCTATTGACTAGCATCGATCGTATCCATCTACAAACACTGTCGTCAACACCAATATCTATCAAAGAGTCTATGATGGTGTCAACCTCAATGTTATTAAATGCGCCCTCGATGTCAAGAAATGCCGCCAGAGTATATTGTTTAAAGTGCAACGATCTTTCTATTAAGCTCACCACTTCATGTAAAGCAGATTCAGTGGATCTGCCTTTGATGTATGCATGTTGTGCTGTTGAGAGTGTCGCTTCACCTAACAGCGATCTTATGTAAATGTCGAGAAGCCTTTCCATTGTTTTGAGCACAAAGGAGGTAAGGCTTAGGGGTCTAAAATCTTTTGCTATTTCGTGGTTTTTCCTTCCTGGCTTGGGTATGAACACGACTTTTACCCTTCTCCAGCTTTTGGCAATGTAGCACAAGGTAATAGTAGCCTTAAAAATAGTCTCAAGTAACGGTGCTATCTCTTCCTTCACTCTCTGGAGCATTGCTGGGATTACGCCATCTGGTCCAGGGGATTTGAAGGGAGAGAAGCTGTTAATAGCGTAAATAATCTTTCCCCTGCTCATGATCGAGTTCAACAGTATACTGCTAGTTGAACCAGGTTCAATTGACCCTGATGTGGGTGGATGTCGAATACATCCCGGGAAATGGACCTTGACTAACGTGTTTAGAGAATCACTAGCTGTGTTCGTCCACACCCCGTTTTCTCCTTTAATGAGTGTGATATTTGTGTGTTCTTTAGATAGGATTTTGCTGAGCCTGGCTGAGTCTTTAGAGTTCTCTATAGAAGAGCAGTAAGATTGCCAGGATTTAGTTTTAGATTTTCTCAATTCCTTTTTATAAGATCTTAGGGCGCTTTTATAAGGCGCCCAGTTTTTAGTTCTAAAGCAATCATTGTAGATTTTCCTTATTTTCTCTCTTTGGGCTCTGAGATCCCCATTCCACCAGGGTGGGGATTTCTTTCTTGCTGTACTAACTGGAGTTGATCTTTCAAAGGCTTTCTTCATAACCTCTTCTAGTTTATTTACTCTATTATCAAGATCTCAACTGTAGTGACAGTTGTATTTAGTGGGAGCTTACTTAGTTTACGCTTAAGTGTGTTACTATATCTTTCCCAATTAGTCCTGTGGGGGTTTCTGTATTTCGAGGGGGTGTTGGAAATTCCGTGCAGATTAGACGGTGATCAGACATTGAAGGCCTATCAGATACTCTCCACTCTTCTCCAGACACGCTGTCGTTCTCTGACAACAGGGTTAGATCCAGCACCTCCACCCATCCAGGAAACCGGTTTGAACTCGGGAATATGAATGTGGGTGTATTACCTCTATTGCAGATGCTTAAGTTAGTATTTAATAAGAAGTGTAGTAAAGACTCACCTCGGTCGTTCTCCGTAGAACTACCCCAAACTGGATGCCTTGCATTCGCATCGCAGCCGACGACTATAATTTGCACTTCAAATGTGGAAATAAATTTTATTTTAAGAAAAGTTATATTTCATATTTATTTTTTCTTCGCGATGTACATATGTATGTACATAACAAAAGAAGCAATTAAGATAAAGTAATTTATATTAAATTCGTCTTGACGGGCTGCAGCCCGCAAACATCAAATCTAATATTTGTGGGCTTTCTCTTTGAAAATTATTTTCTATTCATTGTTTTTGTTTTCACTTCATCTTAAGTTTATTCTTACAAATTTTGATTTAACTGCGCATTTTTATATCGTTTGATACTTGACATCTTTCTTCAAATCAACCTCAAATGAATTTCAAATGTAAAATTTAAACCTCGTTTTCGATTTGAGAATCATTTGAGAAAANTGATTCAACTGCGCATTTTTATATCGTTTGATACTTGACATCTTTCTTCAAATCAACCTCAAATGAATTTCAAATGTAAAATTTAAACCTCGTTTTCGATTTGAGAATCATTTGAGAAAAACATTTGATATCAAATTAAGAAATACATTATGTGTAGTAATATAAGTATGCCACCTATGTGTAGTAATATAAGTATGCCACAACATATATACTCTTATGTATATATACAAGTCGGACGGATTTCGTAAAAAAAGTATGTCATGTCTCCGGTTCGCTTTAAATTGTTTTATGGGTTCCATACATGAAATAAAGCTGGGTTCACCGTTCGTGTCCGGACAACTTTTTATTTGCTCTCAAAACATATTTGTCGGTTGTACGGTTCACCGTTCAGTTCGGCACATTATATTTTTTTCTGAAGCAAACAGCTGATGATATTGTTGCCGTTCTGCGTTATCGTGAAGTGAAGTGAAAAGTATAAAATTAACACCGAAAAAAATGAAATAACGCAGAGCGAGAATTGACCCTCTGGATGGTATGCGCGGCACATCTTATAACTACAATTGACTCTACTACTACTTTTCTACGACCCATTGATACCGCAATCGCTTCAAATAATAAAATTTGTCTGTTTATTAAATTTTTTGGTTGCAGCAGAAACAATTTTTTTTTTTTGATATTTTTTTTGATAAACACATAATGTTAACATTATCGATGTAAAAAACGATTTTGTATTTTCGTTTATTGATAAAATTAACGTTAATGTGCAGCCCTGGTATCAACTCACGTCGAACGCACGTTTAGTACATTCAAAACTTTTGTTCGCGAAAATCTAATGAAAATGCTGCCAGAAAACTTCAAATGCATCTTGTGGTTCAAAGTTAATACAACTATAGAGATTAAAGTGTGTTGTGAGTTAAAAACTCGAAAGAAGAAAATAATCCAAGATTCAAAGTAGAAATTTTTCATATAATGAAACCAGTTAATAGTTTTTCTTTTTACTTGTTAACATTGCCGTGCATTTCTAAAATACATGTATTTTTAATATTTTTCGGGTTTTGTCTTTTTTTGGTGCCTTCTTTTGCCTTTTCAGCGATTTCTAGTGCCTTTTCCTGCCTATTTCGCTGTTTTATTTTGCCTTTTTTAGCCTATTATATTATTTTATTTTGCCTTTTTTATAGACTTTTAGGTCCTAAAAATTCGTTCCCTGGTTATAAGCTTATGCTAAATTTCGTTTATTTCATGACAACACTTTTTACTTCAAAGAAAGATATGTATGTGCGTAGGCATATAATTGACAAAGCGATAAAAACAAACTAAGAGATACAGTTGTGGTCAAAATAAGAACAGCAAAATTTAAAATGATGCTGTTGGCTACTTATTTTTATTTATTTATTGTTAATTATCTTCTTTTTGTTAGTTATGGCCTTATAACACCTGTATTCAACAATTTTTATTGAGCTTGAGGCCGTTTTGGAAAAGCAACAATAATTTGAAGAAATGGTAGAAGTGATAGATATTTCGGAAATCACCACATTTCCTCATCAGACTTCTTTCGATCCAACGACCCCAGCTGACTTAGCCCGTTGCCTACGCACCGTACTAAGTTCGCCTTAAATCTTGTTGCTTTTTTCCAATTTTTCATTTGTTAAGCCAACTACAATCAAGCGCTATTTAAGCTTGAGCATGTGGTTGTTGGTTTTTGTTACTAATTCTATTTTTAGAATGTTTAACCTTTTTTTTAGGTGTGCTCGTCCTTAAGTTATTTGTTTTTGTTATTTATGGCCTTATAAAAATTATATTCAACAATTTTTATTGAGATTGAGGCCGTTTTTAATGAAAAACTATTGTGGAAAAGCAACAATAGTTTGAAAAAATTGTAGAAGTGATAGCTATTTCGGAAATGACCACATTTCCTCATCAGACTTCTTTCAGTGGGATTCGATCCAACGACCCTAGCTGACTCAGCCAGCTGCCCACGCACTGTGCTAAGTTCGCCTTAATTCTTGTTGCCTTTTTCCACTTTTTCATTCCTTCAGTCCTCTGGAAAAAATCCTGACTACCTGGTAAAAAAACAACAAAGGCAGATTTACTAAAGCTTATGCCCTAATATAGTAGGGAGTATAATAATAGCAATTATTTGAAAAAATGGTAGAAGTGATAGCTATTTCGGAAATCACCACATTTCCGCATCAGACTTCTTACAGTGGGATTCGATCCAACGACAGCTGACTCAGCCAGTTGCCTACGCACTGTGCTAAGTTCGCCTAAGTTCGGCCGAAACCGAACCGAGCTTTTTAGAGTAAAAATTACATAAGAAATTATATACCGCAAAATAATGAATTAAAAGTATTTCTGAAATTTCGAAAATTATCCGGTCGATTTCACACTGCAAAATATTAGTCTTTTATTTTAATTGTAAGAGCCCGCGCATCGGCCGCCAAGTGGCCCACAGCACACTAGTCGAATAAGACCAATTCTTGTTAAAAATTCTGGGTTCAGCAAAAAGGTTTGGTGCATATTATTAGATAGTGAATCCGTTAACGCAAAAGATATAGTCAAATATCATTTCTCGCAGCCCTTTAGCTTATCGCTAATCTGAAAGTTATCTTTTTTCAATAAAATTTTAATTGTTCTCCTGATAATTGCATTGGCCTATAGTCAAAAGGTATAGAGAACAGCATTAAGGTTAGGTCGCTGGTTCCAAATTTTCTAATCTTTTTTAACATAAGCAAATTTTTGCAAATTTAGGAACAATTTCGGTATTTCTAATAGAAAAGCCTTTATTTTCCATCATCGTGGAAAAATTTTGTTTATGAAAATGAGTATGGAAACACTGAACAGGCACAATATCTAGAAACACTAATTAGTTTGCTTATGTTTATCCATACAATATAAAAATTGCAAATATAGGAATATAACAAAAAATACTTACTATTACAATACGGTCAAATGCCTTTTATTTTCCCCCATACAAAATCGACCCAGCCTAACGAGCAAGTTTAAATATATTTTTGAAATCGATATTCGCTCTTTCAATTGCAGTCACACTTTGCAATTTTTATTTCTGAAATTGATTTCCGAAATGTGACAGAAAGTTCTTTCTGGCGGTGAACACGTGAAAATAAATTTTCTTTCTCATTTGACATCGAATTACAAAGCAATTTTGAAAATTTAATTCGCCAAAAGTTGAATCGGGCATTAAAACTTCGGGAAGAAATAGAATTAAAAGAACGACAAGAAATAAAACGTTGCTATAAAAAGCAATATAATCAAATTACAGAAACGCTACAGAAACACTTGAATTAAAAAAATTAAAAACTTTATACATGTAAAAATTTTCTTTACAACTTTTCGGCCAAATTACTCGGCATATAGTAATACCTAATGTAACCAACCGTACTTCTTTCGGAAGTACAGTACTTCTTTTTTAGCTCTTGTACTTCGTACTTCGAAGTACAGTTAAATGTACTTCTTTGCAATATTTTGTACTTCAAGTCCTGTAGTTCTCCGATTTTTGGACGATCGTAACATGGCTTGGGCGATGAATTCGTTCAAACCATTAAAGTCGCTGGGGACCGATTGCATCATACTTGCGAACTACGTGAGGATCGGGTATATCCCCAAGGCTTGGAGGGTAGTCACTGTTGCGTTCATCCCGAAGGCCGGAAAATGCTCTCATGCTTCTCCTAGGGATTTTAGGCCTATCAGTCTGTCTTCGCTTTTGCTAAAACCGCTAGAGAGATGGATAGACCTGTACGTAAGAAATGCGATTCCTCGTGACTATCTTTCAAGAGCTCAACATGCTTATTGCAAGGTCGGTGAATACCTCCCTTCACACATTGCTCGATATCGAGGGAGCCTTCAACAATGTCACTCCAGAGGCGATAGTCAAGTCTATTCATAATCCAAACTAATAAGGCTTATCTACAGCTTACTTTGTGACAGAACTGTCGCGGCGGAGTGGGGGAGCGCCTGCACTCAGTGCAGATACAATAGGGGCACTCCGAAAGGTGGCGTTCTCACTCCCCTGCTCTGCGTTGCGGTTGTAAACGACCTTCTAGAGGAACTGAAAAAAGTGGGATGTCGGGTGATCGCCTATGTAGATTATCTGGATCTTTTGGTTATGGGACTATTTATATATACCTTTTTTTTCTGCCTCAAGGTTACCTGATGCAGTTAACTAGGTGGGCGATCAAGAGCGGCCTCGCAGTAAATCTCAGAAAAACGGAAATGGTCTTGTTTACCACTAAGTACAAGATACTCGTTGTGGCCCTTCCTTCGAGTGGGGTTGTTCGTCTGCGGCTCTCAGACAGAGTCCAGGATCCTGGATAGGAAGCTGTCGTGGAAGACTAACATTGAGGAAAGGGTAAAAAAGGCGTCGGTTGTATCGTACTGCTGTAGGGGAGCTATCGGTAGAAGGTAATTGATTAGCTCTATGGAACCAGATTTAAGCTTATCTTGTTTCACGGAGCCCTTGTCTGGTGGAACCAGCTAGAGAAAGCTACAATTGTAAATCGGGAATTAGTGGAGCATTTGGAACCACACCTATACTGGCGCTTAACGTCACGTTGAACACGGCGCCTGAGGATATTGAAGACAGAATTGTAGCAGCATGAACTGCTATTAGGGTAAGGGAAACCGGGTGGTAACACTGGATTTCTGGCGGGTTTTGACTTCGACCTGAACACATAGATTACAGCGCCTCCGAAATGCTTCCCAGAAGCTCTCTCTACCTATATTCCCTTAAGAGAGGACTGGGTAGGGCGGGGTTACTAAGGCTCCGGACTTCTGCAGTGTCTTTCAGGTGGAAATGGCTGCCATCAATGAAGCGGTAGACTCACTGCTAAAGGGTGTGATGGTGCGTTAGAAATCGGTAAAGGAATATCAGACTTCTTTATCCATCGCGTCAGGGTACTTCTTAGGTACTTCTTTTAGTTTAGGTACGGGGTCACAGAGACATCGCAGAAAACTGCGTGGCTGATGACCTGGCGGTGGAAAGGCACCCTTAAAACGATATCCCCAGATAAGGAGCATGACTAACATGCATACTTCGTACTCGCTATAATGAAATCGGATTATCTATTAAATACATAATAAAATGGACAAAAGAAAGCGATGTTGGTTTTTGTGACATAAAAGGGGAAAAGAAGACGTTTCTCCGCTACAGAGTGTTTTTACAAGGCACTTTAAAATACTTTTTGTAGCGCTAGTAACGAGTGACCCATCGTTATCCCTTAAAGGTGCCGAATACCACGTTCCTCTCAAGAGCTAGTGATGGGGTTCTGACAAGCCATTGTGCGATTGATATTCACTCGGTAAAACTAGGAATTTCAACTGATTCCTTTTGTATCAGCTGTCAAGAGGAATAAGAAGTGGAATCATCTCTACACATTCTTTTAGACTGTCCAACCTTCGCGAGGCTAAGATGGAAGAATTTTTGTTCGCTCTTCTGAACTAACACTGAGCTCTCAGGGATCAAAATTAGCCGCATTCGAAATTTGGTAATCGGCTCGCGGTGTTAACCTAAGAGCGCGTTCACACAGAAAGTCGAGCGGCGCCGAGCGAAGCAAGGCGGAACAAAGCGAAGCTGCTGGTGTTCACACTGAACGAAGCGAAGCGGAGCTTTTCTCATGGACCCGGCAGCAAAGATACCACAAAACTTACCATCAATGAAAGGTGGCAAAAATATTTGCTCAATTTTATTCAAAATATCAGTTGTAGAATTCGTTTTTATTTGAATAGTTTTCTTTTTTGTTTGCAGATGCGTCATGAAAATGAAAAATTAAATAGAAAATTCAAATACAAAAACTTCTTAGCTTTCAGCTTATGAAAAATCTTGCTGTATGAACCATGATACAAACAAGTAAGAAAGTCTAAGTTCAGGCGGAGCCGAACATTAAATACCCGGCGCAAGTATTAAATAGATGGTAAGCCGGGGTGTATCAATTTTGAGTAAATTAGCGTCCTTAAATTTCGAAATATTGCAGTTTCAAGCATTTCTGAAATTTACCGTTATATGAAAAGCGGCCGTAATTTCAGTCCGATTTCAATAATTTTCAACATTTTGCTTTTATGTGGCAAGCACAATAACCATACCGAGTTTGGTACAAATTGGTGGAACGGTTACCGAGATACATATATGTGATCATAAGTGGGCGGTGCCAGGCCCATTTTTCAAAATTTTACCATAACCGTATTTCTTGGAAAAGAATTGTTGCAAGCATCAATTTTGAATAAATTAGCTTTAATATTTACTGATTTATCGAAGATTTTGTATTTCTCTTAATTACCGTTATATGGGATGTGGGCGTGGTTATTGTCCGATTTTTTAATTTTTCGGCCAGTTAGTATGCTGTATCAAGGCCAACAACTGTGTCAAGTTTGGAAGAAATTGGTGAAGCGGTTACCAAGATATACACATGTAACCACAAGTGGGCGTGGCTACGCCCATTTTCCAAAAATTTATAATATTCTTATTTTTCGTCTAAAATGTATTGTAAATATCAATTTTGAGTTAATAATCTTCAGTAGTTACTAAAATATCGCAGTTTTCGTATTTCTGGAAATTACCGTTATATGGGAAGTGGGCGTGGTTACTGTCCGATTTCGCCCATACCAACCTACCTTGGATTAACGGAAACCTACATACCAAATTTCGTTGAGATATCTCAATTTTTGCTCGAGTTATCGTGTACACGGACGGACGGACAGACAGACATGGCTTAATCGATTTCTGTATTCGTTCTGAGCATTTATGTATACATTTGTCTATATTTATCTCCATTCGTTTTGGCTGTTACAAACAACCGTTATGTGAACAAAGTTAATATACCCTTGTGCACAAGTGCGCTCGGGTACAAAAATGTGAACATACGCCTGCGATCAAAGGATTAAAATTTGATTTAAAATAAAAATTTAAAATTTTTGAACACTAAATTGTTAATAAATTCGGTGTGAAATATGCACTTTTTTGTAAAAAATACCGTGTAGCCGGAGTTGGGCAGATTAGGGAAACTTTTCTAAGCGCGGCCGAAGGCCTCCAACGCGGAGAGGTATTCTGCGCGTAAGTCCTTTGATTGCCGTAACCCGAGCTTACATTTTCTAGCAAAATGCTAAGTTTACCCCATTTTCAAATTGGTGCCGAGCGGTCAGAGAGGTGACGGGTGACTTGCCTTAAAGTTTGGACCGTTCTCTTTCTAATCGGTGGAGACATCAATTTTTTTCACAAACGCTCCAATATTGAACAGTAAACTATATTTAAGGGATCCGCAAGCCACCATAAAAGTCGTATTATGAAATTTCACACCGTTAAAAAAGAATTTGTGTTGTGGTTTCAAGTCCTCTAAACATTTGTTTAGCCGTTCAAAACTTTACGACACACGACAATAGGACGCTTACGACACCTTGTGAACCATCTAAATATGTATTAAATTCACACCGAAATGTGTATATCAGAAACAATTATCTTCAGTATAGAAAACCGTAAAGGTCCTGGCTAGATACATTGTAAAATAATCAGATGTCAAAAAGACACAAAAAAGTTTGAAAAACCCTACATATACATATGTATATGTTCACTAAAATTTAATTAACCTAAATGGGAAGTGGTAATCGTATTTAGTGTAAAATTTAAACATTTTTAAGATACGATTTTTATTACTTTTAAACAGTTAATGTTATTAAAACTATTTTATACATAATCCCAAATTTATGGTATAAAATCCCCTCTACCAAAAAACTTAAATTGGGTAACGCCGCTTCGAATTTTTAACAATTGAGCAATTGTCAAAAATCTGATTTTTAATCAAAAAGTTGTTTATTGAAACTACCTTCTTTTTTGTATCATGGCTACAGCAATTAGAAAGCTTCACTTTGCTCGGAACGGCTTCGCTTGGCTCGGCTCCGCGTTCTGTGTGAACGTACCCTAACCCAACTCAACCTGTACTTCTTTGAGCTATAAAATAGTTGGTCACATTAGTAATACCGTCTTATATAGAAGTAAAATGATAACTTTGACTGCAAGTCGTCACGGGTTGCCGTAGTTCGAATTGGATAAAATTGTATTCGAATAGTTTTTAAGACAGAACCAATAAAATGGGGCGGTATGCGTTAAAAAGGATAACTTTGGTTTTTTGGGACAGTCTAATATACATACATAAATTCAAGACCGTATTTTTTGGTTAAATTGCTTAACTTCGACAATTTTTATGCAATTGCATTAGGTCAATTTAAAGGTCTATAAATACTCTTTTCAAAACATATTCGGTTTTTAAAATCGGATGAACAAGAGTCAAGCTGTTAATAAATAAGTGCATCAGGTACGAACATAACGGTTGTTTTGAAATAAAAAAATGGAGGGTTCAGGAACTATTCGGAAAGTATTTTCATGTTGTACTCGACCATAGCTACAACATAAACTAGGTTTTGTTTCGGGTATATTTCATGACTTTTTTGTAGCACCGTGTAATAGATTATCGCTAACACATATGTGGTGTGCGCCTTGATGTTGTCACACAAAGGGGAAGGACCTACAGTTTTATGCCGACTCCGAACGGCGATTGTATGTTTATGAACAGCTGTTTTTCATAGCATAAATACACTCAGAGGTTTGCCACTGCCCGCCGGGCACGACCGCTGTTAAGAAAAAGCCTTTTTACAACGCTTTTATTTTCTTTTTTTATTTTGCGATGTTCCTTTAACCAGACCCGGCGGAGTGGTAGCGCGAAGTGGCGTGGAGGCATGGAAAATGAAAACATCTGATGAGGCGGCTGTTGGAGTTTTCGATAGAAAGATTCTGCAAAAGATTTACGAGCTTTTACGTGTTGACATGGCGAATACCGCAGACGCTTTAACGATGAGCTGTATGAGCTTTACAACGATATAGACATNCCTTTAACCAGACCCGGCGGAGTGGTAGCGCGCACTGGCGTGGAGGCATGGAAAATGAAAACATCTGATGAGGCGGCTGTTGGAGTTTTCGATAGAAAGATTCTGCAAAAGATTTACGAGCTTTTACGTGTTGACATGGCGAATACCGCAGACGCTTTAACGATGAGCTGTATGAGCTTTACAACGATATAGACATAGTGTAGCGAATTAGAATTCAGCAGATACGCTGGCTGTGTCATGTCGTTCTAATTGACCGAAGCGGTCCAGGTTTGAAAGTATTAAACACGGGCCGCGATGCTCGTAACAGAGAAAAGATAATGCCTCCTCTGCGTTGGAAAGACCAGTTGGCGAAGGACTTGGCTTCACTTGGCATTTCCAATTGTCGTCAGTTGGCAAAGAAGAGAAACGACTGGCGGACTGTTTTGGATTCGGCCAAAATCGCTAAGGCGGTTACAGCGTCGATTTCATTAGATATTTTAAAATTATCGTTACTAAAGTATATTTAATACTTACATTAAGTGTGGGGTCTGATATTTGTGCAGAAGTCTCCAAATTAACGACATCGTAATTGCAGTAATTGCAAAGTTGTTTTAATGCGTCTACTTCCTTTTCTAGCCAGATGTATAGTTGATATCGCAACTGGCCGCCATCAACTTCGAAACCAGTTGCTAAAGTCGACAATTCCTCCATCAAAATTTTTAAACATGCTACAAATTTTAGTTGCTGTGCCATAATATCTATTTTTACATCTTTTGCAGTTTCTATCGGAACTTTTTCCGCTGTATCTCGAGTAACTGTTTCGGTTTTAGTTTGTGACGTACTTCCGCCATCTTCTTGTACGCCACAATCATCCCATTTTATTTCGAATGGTTCTTCGTTCACAGATGAAACCGGAGCACCCCAATCAAAATTTGCAGCTGAATCAACCACTGGTTCCCCCCAGTCAATTATACCAGAAGTTATTTGATCTACTTTTTGAATAGGGGCGGAAGCTTCTTCAAAAATACTGTTTGCGTCCATAATTTTCATTGGCAACTTATTCAAAACTTCCAAGGCTAAAGCTGGACATCCTGCTTTAAAGTGTGCATGCGCAGTTGTAAAATAAAGTTGTCTTTCAATGGGTGTTATTGAGTCTTCAAGTTGCAGTTGTTTATCATTTGATTTTGATATTTGACTCTCTCCAGAATAGCTAAATCCCGACAGCACAACGTTTGCACATTTCTTCTCCTGTGCAGATAAAGCTAAGCTCTGTCGTACTAGTAAAGGATGTGTACGTAAATATATGTAGAAGTTGAAAACATTAGGATTTGTTGAGGAGTTTTCTGGTTTTAACATATCTTCTTCTTTGAAAGCAGTATGGTTCATGCCAACGCCGTTTAGTAATAATGTATGCAAGCTTTCTTGATACCTCTTTAAGATCCAGTAAGTTATTGATCGAAGGAAAGGATCTGGGTGAGCTTTACTGACATCAAACGAACTGTTTTCATCCCGAAGTCCGAGAATATGTTCGGAGAGTAAGCTACAGTAAGTTGATTTATTCGAAATTTCAATGTCATCTTCAAAGAGTCTTGCTATTACTAAAGCGAGTTGAAAATCCTCTAATTTATTTATGCAGACCTCTATGGCATCGTTTAAAGAATTTGCAAGAAGGAAAAATGCAACTGCATGTTCAAAGCGTTGTTTTCCGAGCAGAACAAATGCGTTCTTAAGCGCTGCTTTTCTCCATCGATCTTCGGAGAAATTATTTGAAAAAAAAGCGGTCATCTTTTCATCTCGCTTAGATCGGAAAAGTCCCCATACTATTGACTTCTTTTTCATAGCTAAATAAAATATCGCCGCATCTAACGGATCTTGCTTTAATTGGTATGCGCTTTTAGCTAGTTTTTCCACGCAACAACGCAAGCTGTTTATATTTTTTAACCAATATCCCACACCCAGATCTTTCAGTGTTGCCCATCGTAAATCTCCTTTTGAATATGATGGAATAAGATTTAAAAGCTCTTCTTCACTTTCAGAGTGAAAAGCCCATACTATATTTGATGTTCCAATGCCTTGCTTCTGAAATTGGGCTCTCTGATTTAATGGCAAACAGCGCAAGAGGTAAGTAAAATGTTTCATAGCGAGTAAAAATCGTAGACCGCAATCATCCAATGATTCTGACATTGCATTGCCAGAAACATCTTTGCATACGCTTTTTCCATGATCGGAGGCGAATTTCTCGTTAAAATCGCTGTTGAAGTTTGCTACAGTATCAGCCAGGGCTAACAAATGCATTTGATCTAACGACGACAAGCCAGGCAAATGAGTGTGGGTGAGAAGGCGCGACAATAGTTGGCCCTGACGTGAACCAAAATGTGCTATACTCAGTTTCTCTGGCATGGACAATTTTCTCTCGAATTTGCATTGATCGTCCTCGTTTTCAAGAAGATCATCTAAATTATCTTCCGATTTGTTCATTTCGAAAAGTTCATTGTAATCTTTACTTTTTTCTAGAATATTCATGCCTTGTCCTGGTAATTCATTATCAGCATTCAACAGCACCCAAAGAGGTAAAGGAGGTATGGATGTAATTTCAGTATAATCAAGCATCAGCTCTTCTGGGACCTGAAATAAGTAAAAGGTAATGTTATGTGGATGTTCTTTAAAGCGTAGCGAGAAAAAATCCATTAAATCAATCTGAAGTTATCACTAAATTACGAATTTTTGAAAAAAGTATTTTAATATATTACTGTGATAAAATTATAAATTCGGGTAGATATTGTCCTGAAATTTTACCCTTATAGCACGGTGCAGCGAACAAAGGTGGCGCCGTCAGTGATACCGCTACTTTGGTTTTGCCGATTTTAACAATTGTGGTAACTTGTAAATAAACCTTTGATTACAAATCAGCGAAAGAGAAATTTGAACTATAAGTGAAAAATCAGTTTAAATTGTGTTAATTGTGATTTTTGAGTTGAAGACTGCGTAAAAACTAATACCATGAAGTGCTGTGTGTCAAATTGCGACAGCCCCCAAGACGCAAGAAGCGTAGGTGTAAGTGTAGCGCTGGGACGAATCGCTGCATTTTGTGTACATAGGGCACGGCAATGCCGTTCCCGAAATGTTTCTCTATTATTATATTAACAGCATTTCCTCACAATGATTTTGTTTCTGCCCCACGCAGCCTCCATTAGCAAGTTAACTAATCAATCCCGCAGAGATGCTGCTGCAGTTTTCTGCAACAGCCTTAATTGCAAAGCAATGGAGTGCACTAAAACGTTTGCTGAAGCAGCCTAAATTGCAAAGCAATGGAGTGCACTAAAATGTTCACTGGTCTCTAATGGATTAGGTGAAAAATGCAATATTTTCGCATTTAGCAAAATTAAAACACGTTTTTCGCTGTAAAGTGAACTGCTTTGGCAGTTTCAACTCGTTCTTCTTTTCGCTCTATTCTTTGTTTACTTGTGGTACACAAATGTCAACGCCCAGGACGGCGCAATCTTGTATTCTATCATTCTTGCCCTTATAGAGTATTTCCTCGTACAAAAATATTTTAGTGAAATTTTTATAAATAACACTGTACGGCAAAATCAACTTTTTTTCTAGGTATTGGACCAAACCAAATTGTTTTAAGAGATTGAGTCATAGGTAAAACAGTGATTTCTCCGTTTTTCGAAGTTAGCCTCCGATATCGAGAGAGCCTTCGAAGTTCGCAATAGGACCTTTGGTAAAAAATTATATTTAATTATTGCATGTAAATAACTAAAAACCTAAAAAGATAGACGTAGTTCTCGTTTTGCTCTTATTTAAATGCTATATAACTTTTTTTTTTTCCAGGTGCTATAAGGGGTCAAAGTTCAGGTCTTCGAAAAATTAAATTCCTAACAATTTTGAACTGACTTTTAAAAAATTTATATCGTTGTAAAGATGATTAAACCCGCTTTCCTTCGATATGCATATTTGTATACTTCGCATATAAAATTTTTAGAAAAACACATTTAAATGAAAAAAAAGATATTTTAAATAAAAAAATTACTAACAGTTTTTTTAAAAATTGGTATCGTGTTAAGGATGATTAAGTCCCCTTTCTTCTGACATGCATATTTGCATACTCCGTATATAAAAATTAGAGAAAAAAAAACCTATAAAGGAAAAAATACCTTTTTATNTATTGCAAACAATTTTGAACTGATTTTTAAAAAATTTATATCGTTGTAAAGATGATTAAACCCGCTTTCCTTCGNGATAGACGTAGTTCTCGTTTTGCTCTTATTTAAATGCTATATAACTTTTTTTTTTTCCAGGTGCTATAAGGGGTCAAAGTTCAGGTCTTCGAAAAATTAAATTCCTAACAATTTTGAACTGACTTTTAAAAAATTTATATCGTTGTAAAGATGATTAAACCCGCTTTCCTTCGATATGCATATTTGTATACTTCGCATATAAAATTTTTAGAAAAACACATTTAAATGAAAAAAAAAAGATATTTTAAATAAAAAAATTACTAACAGTTTTTTTAAAAATTGGTATCGTGTTAAGGATGATTAAGTCCCCTTTCTTCTGACATGCATATTTGCATACTTCGTAAATAAAAATTTTAGGAAAAACACATTTAAATGAAAAAAAAAAGATATTTTAAATAAAAAAATTACTAACAGTTTTTTTAAAAATTGGTATCGTGTTAAGGATGATTAAGTCCCCTTTCTTCTGACATGCATATTTGCATACTCCGTATATAAAAATTAGAGAAAAAAAAACCTATAAAGGAAAAAATACCTTTTTATAAAAAAAATGTTATACAAAAAAATTACTAACAGTTTTTTTAAAAATTGGTATCGTGTTAAGGATGATTAAGTCCCCTTTCTTCTGACATGCATATTTGCATACTCCGTATATAAAAATTAGAGAAAAAAAAAACCTATAAAGGAAAAAATACCTTTTTATAAAAAAAATGTTATACAAAAAAATTACTAACCAACTTTGAAAAGGTTGGTATCGTTGTAAAGGCAATTAAACCCCCTTTCTTTNCCTATAAAGGAAAAAATACCTTTTTATAAAAAAAATGTTATACAAAAAAATTACTAACCGACTTTGAAAAGGTTGGTATCGTTGTAAAGGCAATTAAACCCCCTTTCTTTTGATATGCATATTTGTATACTTCGTATATAAGAATAAAAAAACACATTTAAAGGAAAAGATACCTTTTTTTATAAAGAAAATATTTGAGACAAAAAATACTAACCGATTTTTAAAAAATTGGTATCGCTGTAAAGGCGACCACCCCCCCCTTTCTTCTGAAATGCATATTTGCATACTTCGTAAATAAAAATTTTAAGAAAAACACATTTAAATGACAAAACACCGTTTTTTATACAAAAAAAAAATATTTTAAACAAGAAAATTACCAACCGATTTTTAAACAATTGGTACCGTTGTAAAGGCGATCAAATTCCTTTCTTCTGATATGCATATTTGTATACTTCGTATATAAGAATTTGAGAAAAACACTTAAAAGGAAAAAATGCCAATTTTTTCTTANATATTTTAAACAAGAAAATTACCACCCGATTTTTAAACAATTGGTACCGTTGTAAAGGCGATCAAATTCCTTTCTTCTGATATGCATATTTGTATACTTCGTATATAAGAATTTGAGAAAAACACTTAAAAGGAAAAAATGCCAATTTTTTCTTATAAAAAATATTTTAACCAAAAAAATTAATAATTAGTAATACAATTGAATACTTTATTTAAATAAAACAGAAAATCACCTTTAATTTTTATATATAACCTGTAATGTAAAAAACAGGGAACAAAAATAACTGTTATCTCGAATTTACAAATTGAAAACGTTGCCCGAATTCTGAAATTTAACGAAAACGTTGTTTCATAAAAGTTATTAGATGAGAAATATGTTTTCCGTTGCCGATAATAGTTATTTCCCAACGTTTATTTTTTACGTTGCCTGATAACTATTATGCAATAGAAATATTTTTTCCGTTGCCAGTCTATACTATCTTCTATACTAATTCTATAGTCAATTTTTTTTGTAACAGGTAAGCTCGCCAACGGCTGATACGATTTTGATGATATTTTGTGTATAAATAGCTTTCAGCAACCACCATGTTTTAGGCCAAAAAANGATACCTTTTTTTATAAAGAAAATATTTGAGACAAAAAATACTAACCGATTTTTAAAAAATTGGTATCGCTGTAAAGGCGACCACCCCCCCCTTTCTTCTGAAATGCATATTTGCATACTTCGTAAATAAAAATTTTAGGAAAAACACATTTAAATGACAAAACACCGTTTTTTATACAAAAAAAAAATATTTTAAACAAGAAAATTACCAACCGATTTTTAAACAATTGGTACCGTTGTAAAGGCGATCAAATTCCTTTCTTCTGATATGCATATTTGTATACTTCGTATATAAGAATTTGAGAAAAACACTTAAAAGGAAAAAATGCCAATTTTTTCTTATAAAAAATATTTTAACCAAAAAAATTAATAATTAGTAATACAATTGAATACTTTATTTAAATAAAACAGAAAATCACCTTTAATTTTTATATATAACCTGTAATGTAAAAAACAGGGAACAAAAATAACTGTTATCTCGAATTTACAAATTGAAAACGTTGCCCGAATTCTGAAATTTAACGAAAACGTTGTTTCATAAAAGTTATTAGATGAGAAATATGTTTTCCGTTGCCGATAATAGTTATTTCCCAACGTTTATTTTTTACGTTGCCTGATAACTATTATGCAATAGAAATATTTTTTCCGTTGCCAGTCTATACTATCTTCTATACTAATTCTATAGTCAATTTTTTTTGTAACAGGTAAGCTCGCCAACGGCTGATACGATTTTGATGATATTTTGTGTATAAATAGCTTTCAGCAACCACCATGTTTTAGGCCAAAAAATTTTACTTTTTTTCCGGTAGGTGAACCAGGGACCGATTTATTCGAAAAAAATCTTATTATTGTCCGACTTGCTTGAAATTTGGTATAAAGGTATCTTTTTGCCTAGATTAGCATACAGGATCCCTTTTTCCGGGAAGTGGACCAGGGACCGATCTATTGGAAAAAATCGTATTTATGGTTCGATTTGCTTAAAATTTTGGTACGTAGGTAGCTTTTTGCATAGATTAGGATATAGGATCCTTTTTTCCGGGAAGTGGACCAGGGACCGATCTATTCGAAAAAATCATATTTATGGTCCGATTTGCTCAAAATTTGGTACGTAGGTAGCTTTATGCCTAAATTACCATATAGAATCCTTTCTTCCGGGAAGTGGACCAGGGACCGATCTATTAAAAAAAAATCGTATTTATGGCCCGATTCGCTTAAAATTTGGTTTGTAGGTAGCTT
This sequence comes from Rhagoletis zephyria, assembly GCF_001687245.7. NCBI lineage: Eukaryota > Metazoa > Arthropoda > Insecta > Diptera > Tephritidae > Rhagoletis > Rhagoletis zephyria. The sequence goes on along the minus strand of NW_016157825.1, from coordinate 165,241 downwards.
TTTTCCTGGATTATCATATAGGATCCTTTTTTCCGGGAAGTGGACCAGGGACCAATCTATTGGTTAGGGCCTTTGTGAATTACGATATTTACATCTTCGGTACGTGTAAATTTCAATGTAGCTTTTCAAACAGGCGGCAACCCTCCTTCATGCAGTTTCGAAAACCCCTGTCAAAACTATTTCGGTTTATACTCATCATGAAGTAATTCATTTAACTTATAAATTAATTTTAAGCTAGATTTTTAACAGGTGACAACCCCTGTAATTTGACACCTCACTTTTGAAAATCGAAGGAACGGTGCAGATCTGATGGCATTCAAATTATATACTTATATAGACTGGCAACGGAAAAAATATTTCTATTGCATAATAGTTATCAGTAACGTAAAAAAACGTTGGGCAGTAAGTGCTATCAGGCAACGTAAAAAATAAGCGTTGGGAAATAACTCTTATTGGCAACGTAAAAAATAAACGTTGGAGAGTAACTGTTATCAGGCAACGTAAAAAATAAACGTTGGGAAATAACTCTTATGGACAACGTAAAAAATAAGCGTTGGGCACTAACTGTTATGAGGCAACGTAAAAAATAAACGTTGGGAAATAACTCTTATCGGCAACGGAAAGAATATTTCTCATCTAATAACTGTTATAGATCAACGTTTTTGCGATAAAACTTATAACTGTTATGTCCCTGGTAAAAAATCAAAAGCCATGGTGTTTTTACATTTTTATATGCCTTAGACTTCTGTTACATATAATTTTGCTTTATTTTTAATAGGGCTGTTGGTGAACAAGAACGAACTAATGCTTAAAACATTAATAATTATTTGTTTTATTTAAATACGGTATTCTAATTAGTAATTTTTCTGTAAAATTTTTTTATAAGAAAAAATTGGTTTTTTTCCTTTTAAGTTTTTTTCTCAAATTCTATGTACGAAGTATACAAGTATGCATACTAGACGAAAGAGGGTTTAATCGCCTTAACAACAATGAAAATTTTAAAAATCGGCGAGTAATTTTTTTGTTTAAAATATTTTTTGTTAAAAAAGTTATTTATTGCTTTTAAGTGTTTTTTCTCAAATTTTTATTAACGAAGTATACAACGATACTAATTTTTTAAAAATCGGTTAGTAATTTTTTTGTTTAAAATATTTGTTTATACAAAAAAAGGTGTTTTTTTTTCATTTAAATGTGTTTTTCCTAAAATTTTTATATACGAAGTATACAAATATGCATATCACAAGAAAGGGGGTTAAATCACCTTTACAACGATATGAATTTTTTAAATAACAGTTCAAAATTTTTTGAAATATTCAGTTTTTAATTTTTCGAAGATCTGACCTTTGAACCGTTAAAGCACCTGTAATATAAGTTTTTATATAAATAAGAGCAAAAGGCGGACAACTTCTGTATTTTTACTTTTTTTGCTTTTTAGGTCCAATTTCGAACTTCGAAGACCCATATCTCGATTTCGGAGGCTAACTTCAAAAAACGGAGAAATTACTTTTTTTACTTATGACTCAATCTCTTAAAAAAAGTTGGTTTGGTCCAATACCCAGCCGAGTGCTGTACAGTGTAATGATTTCAAATCCTTTCAAACAGTGGCTATAAAAAGAACAAGTAAGAAGTCTAAGTTCGGGCGGAGCCGAATATTAAATACCTGACGCAAGTATAAAATATAGTTTTTTCACCTTTCCGAAAACTGTGGCTACATGGTAAGCAGGGGTGGTTTTACCCCTATTTCAAACATCTTCGATAGAACGTTCAGTTAGACACAATGAGATAAACTTATGTAGTTATATGTGGGTGGTATCACGCCCATTTTCCAAAATTCTATAATAATGTTACTTCTTTTCAAGGGCTTTTTGTTAGTATCAATTTTGAGTACATTAGCGTCTCTAAGTTTACCGTTATAATTAGCAACGTTTTGCTTTCGTGTGGGAAGCACCATAATCATACCGAGTTTGGTACAAATTGATCGAACATTTTCCGAGATACAGATAGGTGGTCATAAGTGGGCAGTGCCACGCCCTTTTTCCAAAATTTTGTTATAAGCATATTTTTTGCTAAAGAATTATTGCAAAAATAAATTCTGAGTAAATTATTTATTAAAGATTTTTTATTTCTCTAAATTACCGTTATATGAGATGTAGGCGTGGTTATTGTCCGATTTTAAAAATTTTCAGCCGTGTATTATATTTTACTGAAGTCAAAAGCTGTGCCAAGTTTGAGTATCGGTGTAGCGGTTACGAAGATATACACATATCATCATAAGTGGGCGTGACGATGCCCGTTTTCCAAAAATTTTTAATATTTTTATTTTTCGTCTAAAAAACATTGTAAATATTAATTTTGAGTGAATAAGCTTCAGTAGTTACTAAAATATCGCAATTTTCGTATTTCTGAAAACTAAACTGAGAAAAAAAACGCGTTGTAAAAATGAAAATTTTTTATTTGATTGCCGTTTAAAAATTATCGTATTTAAATCAAGTGAAAATTGAATATTTTCATTATACATATGTACATACACTACGTATAATGGATAATATTCAATTCAAATACGCCCGTATTAAGATGAAGCATTTTTCCCTGCACGGATGGCGTTTTGCACGTCTCGGATGCTTTTTCATATGTAATTAAGAAAGTATATGGGCAAATCTAAAAATAGGTACACTTTCCAAAAAAAAATTAAACTTTTAAATTTGTGAGCACACCTATGTTTTATATATCATTTTATTCGTAATCTCCTAGGGCCGGTTGTTCAATTTCTGGTTATCATAACCACTACACTATCGACGATTTCGACATCATGCATGTAACATGTGATCGATAAAGCAGTCGTTGTACTTAATCGGAGCTTCTACCTCCGATTTGTGCTAATCAGACATTGAACAACCGGCCCTTAATAAATCCATTAATATAAGTGTAATTCATTTTCATCAAGTGCTTCAAAAGTTAGGCGAGGAATAAACATGAAATAGAATACCAAGGAATAAGCTGGGTTTGCATTCCGCTGTTCAAGTTGTAAATTTTTAGCAAAGATTTTGAAAGTTGAACTCTCTTAATTGGGACGTTCTAAATTCAATGGCATACGCCGTTTTACAAGATTGGTTCCGGATTTCGAAATAACGGTACTTGAATTTTTGATTAAATTTTAACTATTTTATAAAAAACTCCCTCAGTTTTGAAGTTATTTTACTAAAATTTTGCACATAACGGTTTTTTAATATTACCTTAATTATTCCTTAAAATTATCGAAATGGGTTCACTTTAACATATAGCTGATTAGTCAGATACGTGTTTTTGCGCTAAAATATTTATTTCATATCTGAATAATAAATTGTATGCGTGCTATATGTTAAAGTGAACCTATACTAAATGTATACCTGCTTAATTGGAGGAGTTATAACGCAAAACAACGTCTCTGAACAATCAGTTGTATGGGAGCTAGATGTTAGAGTGAACCGATTTCGATGAGTTTAAGAGATAGTGAAGGAAATATTAAAATAAAATCGTGTGCAAAATTTTAGTAAAATATCTTCAAAAGTGAGATAGTTTTCTTATATAGTAGTACAAATTTAAGCGAAATTTCAAGTACCGCTATCTCCAACAGTGGAACCAATCGGGCAAAACTGGGGACGCCATTGAATTTAAAAGGCTCATATTAAGTAAGAGAAACTATCAGAACCTTTGTCGAAAAAAATTTCATTTGTTGCCACGCTCGAAATATTCTGATTACAAGAAGGAGCATAATTGAAAGTACTAAATCTGGGCTTTTACACACTTCTATGGAAATTTTTTTTTGAAGCATTTTACATGTATATGTAGCTTTATAAGGACTGGTAATTATAAAAATATTTAGATCGTTTCCACGTATTTTCCAAATGTGCCTTCAATTAAGATGGTTTTGGAATAAAAATTACGCTCAAGATCGCAGAATATTTTATCTTTAAAAGTTGGTTTATTCTGAAAGCACACCTCTTGCTAAGGCATACAATTATTCGTAATTGTTTGTAGAATACAATACATGCTTAAAAAGTTCTGAAAATTAAATGCTTTAAAAACTATGCGCGATAAACCGAAAATTTTGAAAGTTGTGAATGTGGTGTTACAGACTTTTAGTTACTTGCCATTTCGTTATTTTTGAATGCACACTTTTCTTACTTACTACATATGAAGTGTACACATAATTTCTTAATGCCCACTAAATTTCAAATCAGAATATGGTGTGCTTCAAAAGTTATGACATAATTAATTGTGCCCCTCTTAAAAATTACATAAAAAATTCACTTGTTTTCATTATTTTGTTTTTTTTTTTTATTTTAAACACCTATAACTCAAAAGCTATGTAACAAATTGATCCAATTTTGTTTGAGGCTCCAAGTATACGTCAATGAATTATATCCAATAGCAACCAGCTTGATATAGTTTACAACAGTGAAAATAGAGCTAAATAACACAAAGGTTACCTCTTTTTTAGGTTTGCCCATATCTATACTAATTATATAAATATTTTATATATTTTTTTTAACAGGTAATGTAGCGAACGGCTGGTCCGATTTCCATGAAATTTTGTATACAAATAGCTTTCGGTAACCACCATGTTTTAGGCTAAAAAAATTTTACTTTTTTTCGGGTAGGTGGACCAGGTACCGGTCTATTCGAAAAAATCTTATTATAGTCCGATTTGCTTAAAATTTAGTACGTAAGTAGGTTTTTAGCATATATTAGCATATATGACCCATTTTTTCCGGGAAGTGGTCCAGGGACCGATCTATTCGAAAAAATCGAATTTACGGTCCGATTTGCTTAAAATTCGGTGCGCAGATAGCTTTTTAGCATATATTAGCATATGTGATCAATTTTTTCCGAGAAGTGGACCAGGGACCGATCTATTCCAAAAAATCGCATTTATGGTCCGATTTGCTTAAAATTCGGTACGTAAGTAGTTTTGTAGCATATATTAGGATATATGGTCCATTTTTTCCGAGAAGTGGACCAGGTACTGATCTATTCGAAAAAATCGTTTTTACGGTCCGATTTGCTTAAAATTCGGTACGTAGGTAGCTTTTTAGCATATATCAGCATATATGATCCATTTTGTCCGAGAAGTGGACCAGGGACCGATCTGTTCGAAGAAATCGTATTTATGGTCCGATTTGCTTAAAATTCGGTACATAGGTAGCTTTTTACCTGGATAAGCTTATAGATTCCTGTTTTCCAATTTTCATGCAATTTCGAATATAAATAGCTTTAAGTAGCGACCATATCAAGGGGCGAATTCGTCACTAGGCAAGATTTTTTGCGCCAATCAGAAACAACGGATACTGTCAAAATATAATTATAATATATAATATATCTCAACTAATTTATATTTAGAAAGCCGTTTGTTAGTTTTCGCAAGGCTCGAGAGCGGCTGAACCGATTTTTTCGAAACTGCCACCTGCCGCACGTGTCCCAAGGATGGTTTTAGGCTGAAAAAAATCTATATGTAAAGGGGGCGTGGCACTTCCCATACAAACCGAATTTCTCATGCTACATATCTCTGAAAGTGTGCATGGTAGAGTTTTGGAAATTGGTATGGAGATATACGAAATCAATCGCATACCCTTGGAGAAAAATTTTAGCTATAGTAAAAAAGGGTGTGACATCTCCCATACAAAACGAATTTTTCATACTGCTTATCTCTGGAAATTTTTTGGTAGAGTTCTAGAGTTTTGTATGGAGATGTACGAAATAAATCGCATCCTCTTGGAGAAAAATTGGAACTATTGGAAAAGGGGGCGTGGCATCTTCCATACAAACCGAATTTTTCATACTGCCTATCTTTGGAAGTGTTCATAGAGTTCTGGAACTTGGTGTGGAGATATACGAAATCAATCGCATACTCATGAAGAAAGAGGGCAGCTGTTGGAAAGGGGGGCGTGGCTCCTCCCATATAAATCGAATTTTTATACTGCATATCTCTGAAAGTATTCATGGTACAGTACTGGAACTTCGTATGGAGATATGTATATAGTTGAAATCAAGCCCATTCTCATGGAGAAAATTTGGGCTATTTGAAAAGGGGTGTGAGGCCTACAAACCTACCGAACTTTAGCTATCTTTGAATGAATTTTTTTATTCTTCTGTAGGTGTGTTTGTGAGTGAAATCCTCCTAAATGGTTGTACGGATTTTAACGAAACTTTTTGTGTATTTGAGTGGGTCTCTGGATGGTTTAGTTTCACAATTTAATCCGACAGTTGGCGCTGTAGTTGAGTTATTACTAAAAATCTTATTTATGATCCGATTTGGCTAATGTTTTAAATATGTATGCAATACTATTGCAAAAACGTGCTGCCAAGTGGTGCTGAAGTCGAGCTATTACTAAAAATAGCCAAGTGAGAAAAGGGGCCGTGAAGGTCAGATTAAGTCGACCTGTTGCACCATTGAGCATATCGACGGTCCTGCGTTGCAATTGGCCCAATGGATGTGATTTTGCAATATTATTATGCGTTCAAACTTTTAAGGTACAGAACAATGATTCGCACCCATTTTGAAATTGGCACCTACTATACTGTAAAGCTTCTAGGACATTCACTATAGAACCGGGTCATTGTTGCCGCCAGGGAGTGAAGAGGAAAAAATTTATTTCGCTTTGCGAATAACCGTGCTATGAAATGCCGCACAACTGGAGAATTTCAAGAACGGATATAACACTTTCCTTAGGTTATTTAAAGCGGAAAATGACCACCAAACCTTAATCTTAGCAGACAAATGTGCCAATGAAAATCGTAAACGTGAATTTTTGGTGAAAATGTTGGACCAAAATGTATCAATAAAATATATAAAAATTTTGGGCGGGACGAAGTTCGCCGGGTCTGCTAGTACATATATAAAAAGCATGTACAGCGGGGACAACACATACAAGCATACATGGTACATGTTTATCTGTACAAATACACTAATCGCGCGCTGTGATGTTGATTCAAACTCAACATTTGAAAACACATTTACATGTATGGCTGTAGCTGAAGTTGCAAAGACGCTGGATACAATTGGCTGCTGCCAAGAGGGTCCGGGTTAAATTACCATCAGGCGCAGCATAAAATTAAATTTTTTTTCATCTTAATTATGAAAAATCATCTGTGCACTTCACAACCACATATTTTATAACGTACATACTCAAACCCAAACGAGTTGGGTTGGTGCTCTTTCATATGCGTATTTTTTTAAATTTAGTNTTTTTTTTCATCTTAATTATGAAAAATCATCTGTGCACTTCACAACCACATATTTTATAACGTACATACTCAAATTCAAACGAGTTGGGTTGGTGCTCTTTCATATGCTTATTTTTTTTTTTTGGGGATACATCCCCCCTTCGTCAGTGAAATGAATATTTTTTATTTTTGAATTAATAACACAATACTATCTTACCCTTCTGATTTACAATATTTTATTTCAGACTGATGACAAATTATCTTGTAATGAATATATAAAATTATCGGTTGGTGGATTATGTATTTGAATATTTGTGAAATACACTAGGCCATNGTTTTTAATTCCAATATTTGTTCCCTCAGTGTACCGTTATATGGGAGGTGCACGTTGTTATTGTCCGATTTTGGATATTTTCAATACCATCCGTCCTACGCTAATAAGTACACATACCAAATTTCGTTAAGATATCTCAAATTATACTCGAGTTATCGTGTGCACAGACGGACAGACAGTCACCGCTTAATCGATTTCTTTGTTCATTCTGATCATTTATGTATACATTTGTCTATATCTATCTCGATTCGTTTTGCCTGTTACAAACAACCGTTATGTGAACAGAAAGTGCGCTCGGGTATAAAAAGACAGTACCGCAGCCGATCACTGACCATCCAATAGCGCAATCGAAAAATCGTAAGGTTGGTATTATCACTTGCGAAGCGAATGAATTTGGCCAAGCGCATCTTAAATATGCATTAAGAGCGTTCGCTTGTACCAGCTTGTGTAAGTTCTTTGGGCTGAGATTTCCATTACGGAACCATTAGCTATTTAACGCAACGGAATTTGTTTATGATATTAATGGGGATATTAATGGAGGTCTTCTTTAACTTAACTTATTTACTTTAACAATATTGTTGCCAATAGTATTTAAGTAATTTGTTGTTGAAATATGTATCCCGACTACTATCTCCAAATTTTAACAAACACGCCACTTATCAGANTTTAAATTTAGTACGTTTGTTTTTAATTCCAAAATTTGTTCCCTCAGTGTACCGTTATATGGGAGGTGCACGTTGTTATTGTCCGATTTTGGATATTTTCAATACCATCCGTCCTACGCTAATAAGTACACATACCAAATTTCGTTAAGATATCTCAAATTATACTCGAGTTATCGTGTGCACAGACGGACAGACAGTCACCGCTTAATCGATTTCTTTGTTCATTCTGATCATTTATGTATACATTTGTCTATATCTATCTCGATTCGTTTTGCCTGTTACAAACAACCGTTATGTGAACAGAAAGTGCGCTCGGGTATAAAAAGACAGTACCGCAGCCGATCACTGACCATCCAATAGCGCAATCGAAAAATCGTAAGGTTGGTATTATCACTTGCGAAGCGAATGAATTTGGCCAAGCGCATCTTAAATATGCATTAAGAGCGTTCGCTTGTACCAGCTTGTGTAAGTTCTTTGGGCTGAGATTTCCATTACGGAACCATTAGCTATTTAACGCAACGGAATTTGTTTATGATATTAATGGGGATATTAATGGAGGTCTTCTTTAACTTAACTTATTTACTTTAACAATATTGTTGCCAATAGTATTTAAGTAATTTGTTGTTGAAATATGTATCCCGACTACTATCTCCAAATTTTAACAAACACGCCACTTATCAGATATTTACATCTATACTACCGTACTGATTTAAAATGTGGGTATCTGCGTTTTTCTTCGAAAATGAGTTATTCACATCGTTGAATTCGTCTTGAAAATACGAATTTGTTCATGCAAATAAAATTTTCAAATTAAAAATAATGATGATGTTATTAAAGTTTTAAATTTTCACGTTTGCAGTATCTACAGCAATTTTCGTGAGTATCTGCAAAACCATTGCAGTATCTACACTTTTTCCAATAATTTCCAGTAAAACTGACGATACGGTAACTTTGGTATGCCGTTCATCGTCTTTGGCAGCACTGTCGTCAAATGGCGTTACTGTGGTATGCTCGTCACCGTTATTGCCATCGTTTTGTGTCGCTTTCGTTCGATTTGCATCGTCAACCATTTTACTGACGATGCTTCAAAAGTAAAGACGATGCAAAGAACAAAGCTTTTAACAACTAGTGTGCAGTTTGAAATTCTGGTTGCAGAATTAGAAAAAAAAACATATTTAGCTAAAGGTTTTCAAAAAGGTGTTGTTCACAACACATCCAAAGAAGATTGGGAGCTCATCGCAACGAAAATTAATGCAGTGGGACCACCAGTACGAGATGACAATGGCTGGTACAAGGTAAATTNTCAAAACGGTGTTGTTCACAACACATCCAAAGAAGATTGGGAGCTCATCGCAACGAAAATTAATGCAGTGGGACCACCAGTACGAGATGGCAATGGCTGGTACAAGGTAAATTCAAAATATTTAAAAATTCTTAATCTTCTATTGTTTGAAATTGAATATTATAGCCTATAACTTTTTATTATTTATAGGTATGGAAAAATCTGAAATTCAAAGTTAAAAAGAAAATGATCCATAACAAAAAAGAGGCAAGATCAACCGGCGGAGGCATTTTTAATCAAATGACATTGGCTCCACTTGAAGAAACCGTGGCAAATTTAATGGGATTTGAAGAATTGCTAAATCCAGCTGGTTACGTGTATGGTGTTGCGAACGAACNTTAGCTAAAGGTTTTCAAAAAGGTGTTGTTCACAACACATCCAAAGAAGATTGGGAGCTCATCGCAACGAAAATTAATGCAGTGGGACCACCAGTACGAGATGACAATGGCTGGTACAAGGTAAATTTAAAATATTTAAAAATTCTTAATCTTCCATTGTTTGAAATTGAATATTATAGCCTAAAACTTTTTATTATTTATAGGTATGGAAAAATCTGAAATTCAAAGTTAAAAAGAAAATGATCCATAACAAAAAAGAGGCAAGATCAACCGGCGGAGGCATTTTTAATCAAATGACATTGGCTCCACTTGAAGAAACCGTGGCAAATTTAATGGGATTTGAAGAATTGCTAAATCCAGCTGGTTACGTGTATGGTGTTGCGAACGAACTAACAAGTCCCCACCATTGCCAGATCTTCGCGTTCAACCAATTTAGCGGCAGCTGCCACAGATTGCGATGAGCCCATTCTCGCATCTTCACGTGCAACCAACAGCAGCCGCTACAAATAATGATGAGGCGATTGCCGGACCTTCGCGTATTACGAACGCCACACCGCCACCTCGTAGGAAAGCGAACCACAAAGAGGCTAAAATGAACCTTTTTAAAAAACCAGTGGATGTACAAAAAACAGCACTAAAACAAATTACAAAAAATACAGAAGAAAGTGCTCGGTACCAGCATAGACAATACCGTCTGGCGGTGGAACAACACAAGCTGTTAAAAGAACGAGCAAAACGAGAAGAGGAGACTTTCAAGATGATCTACAAATAAAAAAAAAACTAGAAATACCGCAAAATCAATTAGATAATTAAATTCAAAAGTAGCTAGTAATTACGCACTGAAGTATATATTTTTAATAAAATGAAATTATCTTACACATATAAGCACATAGCCACAAAAACATCAAATTAAAGCGTTTTTTATTGAATTTCGAATNTATAAAAAAAAACTAGAAATACCGCAAAATCAATTAGATAATTAAATTCAAAAGTAGCTAGTAATTACGCACTGAAGTATATATTTTTAATAAAATGAAATTATCTTACACATATAAGCACATAGCCACAAAAACATCAAATTAAAGCGTTTTTTATTGAATTTCGAATGTGAGTAGCTTGAACTGAATCCTCATCTGCTAACTCCTTATGAGCATTTTGTACCCGCTCTTGCTGTATAACGTCCTCGTGGTTGGTTTCCATGTCAGTGCCATAATGAACACAAATATTGTGCAGAGCAGCGCATACATTTACTATACGTGTTGCCTTTTCTGGCTTGTAGTGCAACTCACGTCCCGCAAGTAGGCATCGAAAGCGTCCTTTCAAAACTCCTATAACTCTCTCAATGATGTTCCGGGCCAGGGCATGCTTTTTATTGTAAGTGCGCTCTGGACTGCCTTCATGCGCTGATCGGTATGGTGTCTGATTGAAATGAGGAATACATACATATATAACAGTATGCTCTGATCCAAATGAACTAGTATATTACCAAGCAACCACGAATTACGTTCACCCGCTTCGAAACGTTCTTGCAAAATATTTCTCGTAGCGCTGACCCTCCACACCAAAGAATCATGCGCGGACCCTGCGTACCTGGCGCCTATAAAGCATATTTGCATTTTGTGATCACAAACAACCATGACATTTAAGCTATAGAATCCTTTGCGGTTGTAGTACTGGTTTTTTAAACTTCCAGAAGGCGCTATTATTTTGACATGCATCCAATTACTCCAGGAAACCCATTATTATTAAAGAAATGCTGCTTGGCTTCCAATTTTTCTTCCTGTGTCATATTCGCGTTGATCCAGATATCGCAAATAGTTTCTTCCATGGCGTCGTTGGTTTCAGTCAGGGCTCTACTAACTGCTGATCGCGACAGTGATACATTAAAATCATTTCCAACGCTGACCTGGTAAGAGCCCTGAGCCAGAAATCGCAAAGTAGTTGCTAACTTAATAGCAGGCGAAATAGCCAATGACCGTACCCAATTTTTAGTTTTGGACGAATTACATCCAAAACGTATCGGAAAGCCGTTTTGCTGAGTCGAAAATAGTTCACAAACCTAAGAGAATGCACTTATAATAATCTTTTTAATATTTGGTCTTTAAGAAAACATACTTTGGTTCAGGTAAGGCAAATATGTCTGCGTGTTGCCTTAATATTATTCGTTGAACCACCAAATTCCTGCTCTCTTCTTCATCGCTTGAGCTTGAAAACAACAACTCGTATTCCGTTATTTTAACTTATGTAATTGACTTAAATATCAAAATAATACAAAAATCCAAATGATTTAACACAATTTCCCACACTAATTACTCAAGATAAAAAATTTCCCTCGCATAGGGTTGTCGTATTTTTCCGTTTCACAACGTTTCGTCTACATTGTCTGTACATCATCAAAACATAGACGAAGCGATAGATGTGACGATGCGCATAGACGATCGTCAACGATGACGATGACGATATTCAGCATAGGGCCGAGTGGTTATTTCATTTCTTGCTGTCTTGGAAGCATTTTGCGAAAAAAGAAAACATGGAAAGTTAGGCCATATTCAAAATAAAGAAGTCTTTATGTTGGACTAAAGCAAGTTTGAAAAATACCATATGGACTTAGTTTTGAAGCAAAATTTCCCAAAAATTTCTTAAGGTGGACTTAGGCAGGTTTGGTTTTAATCGAATCATATGCCACAATCTACAGTAGCAGACCACAATAAGATTGTCTGGAATGGACTTAAGCAATTTTAAATTAAACTTATGGTAGGACTTAGTCACTTTTTAATAAATAGTTAATATTAAATGTGTTTTTTTAATCTTACCGACATTAATTAGTCATATTGCTTTAGTGCAAACTATTTATTTGTTCGGTCAGTGTGTATTGTACCAATAATATGGAAAAATTTCATCTGTAGACTTAGGCAGTTTTGATATGTTCAGTCTCATATATAACACTTTCAAAATACCGCAAAGATAATTCATCTGGTTTTTCCATGATAAAAACATAGTAAGGTAAAACCGTTCTCTCAATTCGTCGGCCATGATTTTTTTTTTGAAGTTTGCCAACATTTTAAAATCATATAAAATTGAGAGTAAAAAAAAGGAATTTTTCAAAGCTGTTGTTGTTTGAGATTGAAAATGAGAATGTGTGTGTGAGCTTGTGTCTAAAATTTTAAAATTAAAATGCTTGCAAACGTCAAGAATATGAAAAATTCCTCTCAGCGGTTCTACCTTCTTATTTTTTTATCATGGGTTTTTCCACATGGTTTCTACACTTAGTCAAAACCAGCTAGAAACGCCAGCTGCAGAACAAGTTGACAAAACCCTATGGCTAATTTCAGTTGGGATAGTTTGCTGAAAGTTGATTGATATTGATTAACGTGAATAAATTTGTCTCCTCTTGGATTTTTCGAATAAATCGGCAGTACAAAAAAAAATTCAAGAAGAAAAAAAAACGTTTATCGAAACCAACAAATTAATTTAAACCGACTTTTTGAATTAATACGATGGAAAAAAACTACAAATCGGTAGATATTCACGTTCTTCACCAGTAAACTCTGCGCCCTCAGCGCTTTAATACTGCTANAAACCAACAAATTAATTTAAACCAACAAATTAATTTAAACCGACTTTTTGAATTAATACGATGGAAAAAAACTACAAATCGGTAGATACTCACGTTCTTCACCAGTAAACTCTGCGCCCTCAGCGCTTTAATACTGCTAAAATGCCAAATTTGCGCAGATATGGCATTTTAACAAGTTTTCTCGCAAATTTTACGTTCCATAGAAAGACGTACATACAGTTTCGCATACATGCAATCGAAATTCGATTTTTTTTTTGCATAAATAAAAAAGGACTTCCGAATTAGTCTAAACCAGGTGCTTTCATTTACACAAAAAGCATACATTGGACAGACCAAGTACAAGCGCGTTTTGTTTAGCTTCTCGATTTGACTACGAATGCAGATACCTACATTAGCAAAGTGGCATTTTTGGCGAAATGTTGCGAAAAAAGTAAATTTTTTTTTTAAATTCCGCTAGAGGAAAAGTTTTTCCGCGCTAGAGGAAAAGAAAAGTTTTTACAATTATATTTCGAAGCAGCTTTAACTGAAATACTTTTTCTTGAAGTACTTGAAGACAATAAAAAAACATGTGTTTCGCGACTTTGACGTTGCAATGATTGCCAGCTATACTATGGCAATGTCGCACTTTTGTCGCAAGAAAGTTTTCATGCAAAAGTAATCAGCTGTGTCGCAAGGTGACAAATTTTGCGACAAATGAGACATTTCATGTGTTTGATTTGTTTCAAATTTTTAGGGTTGATGTATAAATATAAATAATAAATAAATATGAAATTGAGCTTGATTAATACATTTTTAAAAACTTTACAGCACAAAAACAAATCGATTTAATAGTTTTCCAAATATCTCGAGAACGGGGCGAGGAAAAAAATAAAATCACACATACACACATCAAAATCCTCTAAAAAAGAAATAATTTGAAATTTGTTTTCTTGAAAAATTTTTCACACACATTTTTTTATAAAAAAAAAGTTTTTGAAAATATGCCATCTCAAAAAAAAAATATTAAAAAAACACAAGTTGAGTTAAATGAGCACATTACAAAGTTAGACATTTTTATAATTTTTTTAGTATGCAGTTTTGTAGCCCATTAAATTTTAGTATAATAANACACAAGTTGAGTTAAATGAGCACATTACAAAGTTAGACATTTTTATAATTTTTTTAGTATGCAGTTTTGTAGCCCATTAAATTTTAAGTATAATAAAGTGCAAGTTTTAGGCGATTGCAAAACCGGCGTTAATTTTTTTTTAATTTTCTTTGAAAACGGTTTTGCGCATTTGCTACCATAAGAAAAAAGTGCAAAAAGCCGTCAGCCCAAAAAAATATTAAAAACCAACGAAATTTTGCAGTAGCTTCAAACTTGCATTTTATTACACTAAAATTTAATGGGCTACAAATCCGCATACTCAAAAATGTTTAAAAAATTTCTAACTTTGTAATGTAATCATTTTACTCAACTTCGGTGTAAAAAAAATTCATAACTCAAATTATTGTAGAGTGCACCCAAAATACTATATTTAAATTTTGCGCAATACTCAGAGCTACCATTGTGATTTTTTCGAATTTTTTTTTTGATATGGCATATTGGACAAAATCATATATGCAAAAAGAAAATCAGAGACATACTTCAATGTGTTCTGATTTATTGGAGTTCATCCGGAAGAAGACGGAAGAAAAGTGTAATATAAAGAGTTGACATTACGTTGTTATACTATGGATGATGCCAGATTTGCTACATATATTATTAACTTCAACACTTTCCCNGTTACTATGGATGATGCCAGATTTGCTACATATATTATTAACTTCAACACTTTCCCTCAAATCTGACATCATTTACTATTGAATATAGTAAGTGTCGGCCGCTGTGGTGTAGTGGTAAGCAGTGCGCGCTTCCACTCCACAATGCCTGGGTTCAAACCCTGGTCAAAGCAACATCGCAAAAATATAGAAAAAAGGTTTTTTCTTAACAGCGGTCGTCCCTCGGCAGGCAATGGCAAACCTCCGAGTGTATTTCTGCCATGAAAAACAGCTTCTCATAAAAATACAATCGCCGTTCGGAGTCGGCGTAAAACTGTAGGTCCCTCCGCTTTGTGTGACAACATCAAGGCGCACGCCACAAATCGGAGGAGAAGCTTGGCCAAACACTAACATATGTGTAAGCGCCAATCTATTATTATAGTAAGTGCGAATTTCAAAAAAAAAATATACATACATGCATACAAATTGGTTTAAATGAATCTCGTGAACGTGCTTAGTTGTTGGCAAATTTTTCGTTAAAACGCCTGCTGGCAACTCTTCCGTGCTCATGTACTTAATGGTGATGGTTTTACTCTCAACAGCTTCGCGGACGAAATGGTGACGAATATCTACGTGTTTTGTACGATTATGGAAACGGGGTTTTTTCTGAGCTTACCCGCACCTTGGTTATTATTGTAAATTGTTACTGTGCTGTGTTTCCAATTATTTCTACCATTAGCCGCCTCAAATGAATTGCTTTTTTAGTTGAATCAGAGAGCGCCATGTACTCAGCTTCGGTGCTTGAGACAGCTACAGTTCGCTGCTTCCTGGACTCCCAACTTGTGGCGGCATTGGCCTATTTGAAGGCAAAGCCAGTGAAAGATCTTCTGTCGTCGATGTTGGATCCCCAGTCTGCATCGGCGAATCCTTGTAAGGAGCAGTTGTTTGTGCGATTGTAAGCGATTCCAAGATTCTGCGTACTTTTCAAATAGCGTAAGACGCGTTTGGCTGCAGCCTAGTGTGCGTTTCCATAGTTTGTATTGAATTGACTCAATACGCTCACTATATGCACTATATCGGGCCTGGTTGACACAGCAAGGTACATCAGTGAGTCGACCAGACTTTGAAATGGTAGGTTATTGTTGTATTCTAATCGCGGTCTCCCGCGGCGCTTAGTTGGACTTTCTTTCGGCAGCCTCTACCTCTTTTAAGTGCTTCTTAGATATTTTGTGTGTCATAACTGGCTTTCGCAGTTACCCGTGGTTGTTGTTGCGGTTCGGAATTTACTTGCACATCCGACTTCGCCTGTTCTAGCTGTGAATGTATTTCGACGTCGCTCATTAGAAATTCTTCATAAGCGCCGACTTTCTGCTGTTAGACGAACGTTACATCTCTACTTCGGCCTATTTTTCTTGCTACAGGATCCCACAAGCGATAACCTTTGGATGTTTCAGAGTAGCCTACAAATACGCATTTTATCGACTTTGACCCGAATTTGCACTTGCCTGCAGTTTTGTTCAGCATGTAGGCGGTACTACCGAACTTTTGTAAATGACCAGCATATGGTGTCCTCCCAGTCCAAATATGGTAGGGAACTTCGCCGTAAAAACTTTGCGATGGACAGCAATTGCGTGAATAGTTCGCGGTATTGATAGCTACTGCCCAATATACTGGAGGTAGCCCTGCTTGTACTAGCATACATCTAGCCATTTCCACGACGGTACGATTTTTGCGTTCGGCTACTCCATTTTGTTCGGGAGTATATTTGATAGTGAACTCTTGACGTATACGTTACATGTATACTCGGTTCCATTATCGCTGCGTATATACTTTATCCGCTTACCTTGTTGGTTTTCGACAAGGCACTTATATTCTTTGAACTTGTCTAAATTCGCACCATTGACTCTTGTCGTCAATGAACGTGACGAAGTATCGTGAACCGGCAAAAGATTGGGTTTTCATCTGCCCCCATACGTCGCTATGCACTAGCTCTAGAACCTCTTTTGTTTCACGACTCGACTTTTGGAATGGTTTCTTTGTTTGCTTTCCGTAAATGCAAGTACTACACGCCCTTAAGTTCGTTTTGGTGTTAACGTTTATACCAATAACTTTCTTTTTGTCTTTGCTTTTAAGTCTTTCTCGTTTAGGTGTCCAAATGCTTCGTGCCAATCTTGAAGCGTTTTCGGGTTGGCTTTGGCAACTGCTGCATACTCTATCGATGTCAATGAGTTCTTTACGATGGCTTTATTTCCCGTGAATGTTATTTACAGACCGTGCTGCGCCGTTTTTGGTACCGACAAGAGGTTAGTTCGCAAATCCGGTACGTAAAACGCGTTGTTAAGCGTGACATTGCAGCCTGTTTTCGATTTAATTTTTACTATACCGCGCCCTTCTATCTTTGTAAAGCTATCGTTAGCTAACGTCAACGTTTTGTCGTCTGGTGTTTCGAGGCTTTGAAAATTTTCACGCGAAACACACATGTGGGATGATGCCACTGAATCTAGGCACCATATATGTTTAGCATTTGTGGTGCGTGCACCTAAAACTATCTCCTCAACATTGCATGAGGTGTCGCTGTGCTCGCGCCTCTGCCATGGTTTTTGGCCTTTAAAATTGGACTTTCAGTCCCTGGCTTTGTGCCCGATTTTTCCGCAAGTATGGCAAGCATATTTTAAGGTAGACTTTTGTTGATCTGCGTTATTTCTGTTTATTGGGCGGCTACCACTTTTATTTGGGCATTTTCGGTTTGCATATAACGCACCCTCATTAGAAGAAATTTCATTTCGTTTTCGAGCCTGAAACTGTTCTAGTAATTTTACTTTTAAAATTTGTAATTTCGGTAGCTTTTATTGCAGCTCTATGGCGATTCTGAAAGTCTCTTATTCGTTGGTAATACTCGAAAACAATAGGATTGTAAGTAGTTCATTTGTGACGACTAGATCCAACTCTCTTAGCTTACCAACGATTTCAAAAAAAAATGCGTAGGTGTTCGCGCATGTCATCACCGGCATTCATTTTGTGCAATATCAGCGATTTAGGTAACAATGCCTGCCGAGAAGGACCACGCGATTGATACACGGAGTGTAACTTATCCCAAATATCTGTCGATGTTGCAATTCTGTTGTTTTTCGAAAAAGTTGCTACCTTTTAAAAAATTAAGTTGAAATTATTTAAAAAGTGAAACCAATCATTAAAAATGGGTACCAATCGAAAGGGGTTTAAAAAGCTTTCTTTCCTAACTCAACTGTAGAAGGGTTGCCACGTGTTTAAAATAATAAATTCAATTTGATTTAAAGGAATTAGGTTATATAAATATGTATCAACATATTATTTTTAACCAGATAAGTTGATAGCCTGGCAAGCGTGAACTTTTTAAAAGGATTTCCATCTGTTTGAAAAGACGAAGTTATACACAAGTTTCATGAAATATTAAAATGTGAGTGTCAAAAGAAAGCCATTTATGAAAGATTTAGTTTGAAAATATATTTGATTAGGCTTGCCACCTTTTCTAAATGTCATACGGACCAAACTAAGTATATATGTACATTATCCAGAAGGCACGTTTGTGAAGTTCATTAGATTTGCACCGTTCATTCGGATACGAGAAGTCAAAGTAAATACCCTGTAGATGTGAGGTAGGATTTAATTTTTTTAAACTAGCACTTTTTTCGCTAAAGGGTGGTTTGAATTTTGATGATATTAAAAACTGAAACTATGCCAGTCCTCTTCTAACTCAGAAACGGCTGCGCACAGATTTAGATGAAATATGGCACTCGGATCGCTTATAACTTTGACTAACATTTAGAGCTTTTTGAAATTAAATTTTTAACGCCATGCTGGTTCACTAGTATATACAGTGGTGGAAAAATAGAAAAATAGGGACACGACACCTTCACAATTTTTTTCTATTTTTCTTTTGTTTATTTAATATTTATTATTTTTTTATAAAAGAACAGCTCATTATCTAACAAAAACCTTATAAATTCATATTTCAAACTTTGTGCAAAAATTATAAAAATTCTGCAAAATTGCATCTAAATTTTCACCTTTTTAATCAGATTTTCTCCGCTGTGGTGTAGTGGTAGGCAGTGCGCGCTTCCACTCCACAGCACCTGGGTTCAAGCCCTGGTCAAAGCAACATCGCAAAAAAATATAGAAAAAAGGTTTTTTTTTTAACAGCGGTCGTCCCTCGGCAGGCAATGGCAAACCTCCGAGTGTATTTCTGCCATGAAAAACAGCTTCTCATAAAAATACAATCGCCGTTCGGAGTCGGCGTAAAACTGTGGGTCCCTCCGCTTTGTGTGACAACATCAAGGCGCACGCCACAAATCGGAGGAGAAGCTCGGCCAAACACTAACATATGTGTAAGCGCCAAGCTATTATTATTATTATTAATCAGATTTTCTAGAGTGTTTTTGAGTATGCAGCCCATTAAATTTTAGTAGAATGAAGTGTAAGTTTTAAGTTGCTTAAAATCGCGTTGATTTTAGGCAATTTTTTTAACCCATTTTATTCAATACATAGTATGTTCGACAATTTTTTTTGTACGGAAAAAAGTGCGTAATACATTCAGAAATGGCTGCATTTCTTTATTCATTCCGAACGTTTGGAATAAACTTTTTTGTTTATTTATTCTTAAGAACGTTCCTGATGATATGTTGACGTATATTTCAAACGCATTCTGTTTATTCCGGCTATGAAATGGGATTATCCGGAATGTATAAAGAAACGCAGCCAACAAAAATTATAAAATTCAACGCGATTTTTTAGGAACTTACACTTTATTCTACTGAAATTTAATGGGCTATAAAACTGCATACCCAAAAAAAATTCTTGAAAATCAGATTAAAAAGTTGAGAACTTGTATGCGATTATGCAAATTTTCATAATTTTTGCCCAAAGTTTGAAATATGAATTTGTATGATTTTTGTTAGATAATGAGCTATTCTTTTATATAAAAATAATAATATATTCAACAATTTTTATTGAGCTTGACGCCGTTTTTAATGAAAAACTTGTTGTGGAAAAGCAACAATAATTTGAAAAAATGGGAGAAGTGATAGCTATTTCGATAGCACATTTCCTCGTCAGACTTCTTTCAGTAGGATTCGAACCGACGATCCCACTGACTCAGCCAGTTGTCTACGCACTGTGCTAAGTTCGCCTTGTCAATTCTTGTTGCTTTTTCCACTATGATCAAGTGTGAATCGCAGCGAAATAGCTGCGCTTGATTGTAGTTGGCTTAACAAATGAAATAGTACCGTACTTTTCAAAAGTTATGTGTGGAATTAAAGACTTTGAGCAGCAGATGTGAAATAAAGTTTCACTTTTTCGAAACGAGTTGCCACCTTTAAAAAAAATTAAACAAAAATTATTTAAAAAGTTAAACCAATTAATACAAAATGGGTATCAAACCAAATGGTTTTGAAAATCTTTGTTTCTTAACAGGGGGTTGCCACCTGTTTAAAAAATCAAATTCAATTTGAATTAAGGGAACTAGGTAATACAAATAAATATCACCATATGGGCGTCAGGTGAAAGGAGTTTGAGAAGGTAGTAGTTTGTAAATATCTTCAGGAGGGTTGCCACCTGTTTAAAAAGTGGAATTTGGTTAAACTATACACAAGTTATTTGAATACGGGTGACAAGTGAAAAGGCGTTTAGAAATATTTAGTTTGAACATTTAGAACGTTTGAAAAGAGGTGTAGCGTGTATAAAAAGCCAGATTCAAATTATTTAACCAGTTAGATGAATTATTACTAGATGGGTATCAGTCGCAATGGGTTTGTAAAGGTTTTTTTTCTAAAGTATATTTAGAAGGGTGGCCACCTGTTTAAAAAATCAATCTCAACTTAAGGCCCCTATTATGATTCACAACTTTCAAGATAGTTGAGTTGCAAGTTGTAAATTGGTATTGTGGGACACAACTCAACTCAACTTTGAAAACGTAGCTGTATGTTAGTTGTCTAGCACTAGCATCCTCGGGCTCATCGGTAAAACATAATTCGTAACTGATTTCCATTTTATTGCTTTTAATTATTTTAATATCATTGAAATAACATAATATTATGAAAATAACAAAATTTTTATCGAATTTCGGACTTTTTCAATGGCTACAGTCAACTGAAAACAGTTGTGAACGGCAATAGCAATAAATAGTTGAGTTGTATACAAGTTGAGTTCTCTCAGACACAACTCAACTAAGTTGAGTTGTGAACCATAATAGGGACCTAAATTTATGCAATTATTTAATTGAAATATTTAACACAATTTGGGTGTCAGGCGAAAGAGATTGAATAAGGTTTTAGTTTGAAAGTATTTTAAAGAGGGTGCCCACTTGTTGAAATTCCGAATTTAGTTGACGTATACACAAAATATTTGAAATATAAAATATGATGTGGAAATGAACTTTACGCCGCTTCCCTTACATCGTGTTTGGCACGTTCCCGGTCGTGATCTAAGCGTCGTACAAAAAATTTTCGTAGAGAATGAAATTCTCTACAACTCTGGCATTTGGATTTGCTACGTATTTTCAACAGTAATTGTTGAAAAATGGCGAAAATCGCGACAATGTAAAAATGTTTTCCAGTTTTTGCTAATTATTTCCAATAAAAAATGTTTTTTTAAACCTACAGTTTTATGACGACTCCGAACGGCGATTGTATTTTGATGAGAAGCTGTTTTTATGGCAGAATACACTCGGAGGTTTGCCATTGCCTGCCAAGGGGTGACCGCTTATAGGATAAACTTTTGCTTTTTATTTTTTGATGTTGGGTTGAACCGGGCTTGAACCCAGGCCCTGCGGAGTGGTATCGCGCACTTCTAACCACTACACCACAGCGGCCGAATAGAAGTAAACTGCGTCAAAAAATCGCAATTAAATTTTTTTTTCGTACCAATTTGATCTAATTTTATTGGGTTAACAAATGTTTATTAGGGAAAAAATACTTAAGCACGAGCACAAATTCAAATTATTATTCTAAAAGTAGAACTTAATTCAAATAACAAGAACCACATGATCAAGTCTAAATATCAACAAAAATAGTTGCCCTTGATTGCAGTTGGGTTGCCAAAAATGAAAAAGTGGAATAAGCGACAACAGTTTCTTTTTAATTATGCAATATTTTCGATATATAGCTCCTAAACTGGGAATGCGGTTAAAAATATTGGTGACGTAGAAAATAGTAAATCAATGAGATTCACTTCTCAAAAAGGAAATTTGATATTGGTATATAAAAATGTATGTTTACGAATTGACGAGATTGTAGCTTTTGGTTTTCAATATATGTTTGTGCGTTTAATTCAATTTCAAATCTTAAGCCTAATTAACAAAAATTATCAATATATGTGAGTGTGTGTGTGAACGCTAATATGAAAAGGAACCCTGCAAAAAATGGGACTAATCCGGGATGACTCCGGGAGCAATCGCAAAGGAGCATGCGACTAATACCACTTTTGATCTCTTTATATGGAATGAACTGATCGCTTTTGTTCGAGCATGTCCTATGAAGAGACTAATTGTTCACCTTTATACCCGAACGGGTATAAAAAGCGACTAGTCACTTTTAAAAAATAAAAATAAAAATTTGCGCCAAGCTCAGATTCGAACCGGGGTGCTCAGTTTTGTTAGGCGAATACTCTCTCCGTGTGCCAACGCCGTACATGAAATTTCATTGACTAAGTACGTACATATCATTAAATCGTTAATAGTACCCGTTAGAGATGAGTTGGGGACTAATTGATATCCAATTATACCCATAAGGGATGAGTCGAGACTAATTGATCTTCATTAGTACCCGTATGAGACTAGTTGCGACTAATTAATGCCCAATTGTACCCGATTGAGAGTAGTCTCGGAATACTCTCTTTAGAGATTAGTCGCACAATTTTTTGCAGGGAATGTGAGTGAATGAAAAGAGATTTGTATGTATGTATATACAAATAAAATGTAAATTACAAGATTTTCAAAGTTTTAAGTTATCCAAGTTCTACAAGATTTTAAATTCAAAATAAAGAAGTAACCGCAAGTTACAAATAGATATTATTGTAAATTCCAAGAGAACAAATTAATTTCCAAATATAAGTTGTTGAGGTAAATTAAGTTACGCTGATGGTGTTAAGTCCCGCGTTGATGTTGTGCAAAAACGGCCAGGGGATCCTCCTTGTTGTTTGATGCTCCGGTGAATGCAAAACGAAGTAGATGGCAATGTGGCGGCTGCCTTTATAGGCAACACTGGAAATGGATTCCCGTGCACCTTTTTCGAAAATCCAGCTAAGCAGGGATGCTTATGGCTGAAAGTGGTGCAGGGATGCATAAAACTTTGGGAAATTTAAGGGAGCGCAAGTCCCTTAAACATACGGGCCGAGTTGCACTGGTGCAAGGCCGCCCCGCATTAATGGCAACATTAAGCTGACGGCACCACTCTGCCCTAGACGGCGCTCCCGTTGGCACGGCGCGGTGCAGTAAATTGTGGTGTTGCTGTCCACATTGCTTGCAAACGTCGGAAGACGATCATCGTCGTACGGTACTGTGTGTCCGTGCCAGACAGTTTGGGCCGCAATGGATGGTACCGGAAGCACATTTGGCACTGGTGTAACAACGGATCACGTGGCGGGTTTACGAACGGAGCATGAATCTTGCGGATTGGAGATGGTAGAGATAGCGATCGTCTGTAAAAAGATAGGAGTTTAATATGATATTGGCAGACTGAAGGCTAAGGTGAACGTGGAATGTTGTTTAGGTGTGGTGTGTAGCACTCTGACTAGGGAGGTTCGACTGAATGGGAAGTGGACACAATTTCACAATTGGTCGCGTAAAAATGCCGTGTTGCGTCCTAACGTCTGCGACGCGCACGAGATTATCTGACCCGTGATATACCTTCTCTATTCGGCCTAAGCACCATTCATTTGGTGGTATTAATTCGTTTTTTAAGACAACAAAATCGCCTACGGTGAGATTCTTTTGTGGAGCCTTCCATTTATACCTCTGGTGAAGTTCTTTCAGGAACTCCTCTTTCCAGCGGAGACTGAACTGTTGGTGTAAGATCTTTAATTTCTCCCATCTATTCTGTAGTGAGAGGTTATTAGCGGCTATATGTTCTGGGGTTGCCAGGAGAGGCGCACCACGCAGAAAATGACCGGGAGTTAGAGCTAGCAACTCTTGTGGACTATCGGACATAGGAGAAAGTGGTTGAGGAATCGTTTAAAATCTTGTTGAAAGGCGCGATTTGCGTCCACAAAGATTTTTCCATTGTCGGAGAAGAGGCGTTGTGGAAGACCGCGTCTTCCTACAAAACGAGAGAATCCTGCCTGGAATACTTTCGTGGAAAGATCTGAGCAAGGGTCTAAGTGAATAGCATTGGTCGAAAACAGATGAATACGCAAACGTAACCTTTGAGCAGTGGGGATTTTCGCAAGGTAGATGATTTAACATCCAAAGGACCTGCAAAATCCAATTCGGTGTAGGTAAATGGTAAGGAGAAATTTGAACGCTCAGGCGGTAACGCAGCCATGATTTGTGAACTGGAGTTTTGCTTGAAGATTGTGCATGTTTTGCAATGACGTATGCAGTTCTTGACCTTAGATTTCAGTCTAGGAATAAAATATTCTTGTCTCGTCGTCCTGATCATAAGTTGATGCTCAGCATGCATAAGCAAGTTGTGCAAAAACTGAAGAAATAAGTGACAGAATCCAGAGGGTCCAGGAATGATAATTGGGTGTATCTCACTGTACGACAGGAAAGAGTGTCTTAAACGACCATTGACTCGAAGTAATCTGTTTTTGTCGATAAAGGGATTTAATGTCAGCAGTGAACTCTTTTGGGAAATTGGTTGTTTGTTCGCTAGTTTTGAATACTCAATTGGGTAATACTTTCTTGAGCTAGTTTTATAAGGCGTGTTTTGACCCAATGAATTTCTCTTTGAGTAATTACAAAAGATTCATCATTTATATTAGGTGTGGACTGTATTGGTTTTATTCTGTGAACAAATCGAAACATGTAAGCTATTACTCGCAAAGCCTTTGACCAAGATGAAAAGCGATCTAAGATGTCTGGTTGGTTGTCCAAAGTATGTAGAGCTTCTACTTTACGTTCTTCGAGTGGGGCGACATTTTGTCGAAAAAATAATGGCCATTGGTCGGGGGGTTGGAGCAGCCATGCGGGTCCGTGCCACCAAAGTGAATGTTGTAGTAGGTCCTGAGGCCTGCAGCCTCGCGTTCCCAAATCTGCTGGGTTGTGGTTCGTGGATACGTGACGCCATTTGAGATTTCCGATACTTGCGATGATTTGTGAAGTCCGATTCGCTACGTACACCTTCCAATTGCATGGGGGTTTTTCAAGCCACGCAAGCACTATCGACGAGTCGGACCAGAGAAAGGCTTCTGTATCTTCTAGAGGCAGTTGATTGATGACATTCCTCATGCATTTGGCTAATAGGACTGCTCCACACAGTTCTAAGCGCGGAAGACTCACTGTTTGTAGAAAAGATGTGACGAAACTAAGTTGGGTGATTGGGATCGCAAGTAAATGGCCGCACAGTACGCCTTCTCGGAAGCGTCGCAGAAACCGTGAATTTGATTTTTTTTGTCTGGAGAGAACTCCGTCCATCTTGGGATTTGAATTTCTTGAATCATGGGTAAGTCCGATTAAAATTGGTGCCATTTTTGAAGTGAAAGTGGTTTGACGCATTCGTCCCATTCCGTGCCTTCCAACCATAGCTGTTGCAACAGAATTTTCGCCTGAATAATAATTGGCGCTAGCCACCCTGCGGGGTCAAAAAGTTTCTAAACTGAGGATAAAATTTGTCTTTTTGTAGCANGGTAAGATTCTTTTGTGGAGCCTTCCATTTATACCTCTGGTGAAGTTCTTTCAGGTACTCCTCTTTCCAGCGGAGACTGAACTGTTGGTGTAAGATCTTTAATTTCTCCCATCTATTCTGTAGTGAGAGGTTATTAGCGGCTATATGTTCTGGGGTTGCCAGGAGAGGCGCACCACGCAGAAAATGACCGGGAGTTAGAGCTAGCAACTCTTGTGGACTATCGGACATAGGAGAAAGTGGTTGAGGAATCGTTTAAAATCTTGTTGAAAGGCGCGATTTGCGTCCACAAAGATTTTTCCATTGTCGGAGAAGAGGCGTTGTGGAAGACCGCGTCTTCCTACAAAACGAGAGAATCCTGCCTGGAATACTTTCGTGGAAAGATCTGAGCAAGGGTCTAAGTGAATAGCATTGGTCGAAAACAGATGAATACGCAAACGTAACCTTTGAGCAGTGGGGATTTTCGCAAGGTAGATGATTTAACATCCAAAGGACCTGCAAAATCCAATTCGGTGTAGGTAAATGGTAAGGAGAAATTTGAACGCTCAGGCGGTAACGCAGCCATGATTTGTGAACTGGAGTTTTGCTTGAAGATTGTGCATGTTTTGCAATGACGTATGCAGTTCTTGACCTTAGATTTCAGTCTAGGAATAAAATATTCTTGTCTCGTCGTCCTGATCATAAGTTGATGCTCAGCATGCATAAGCAAGTTGTGCAAAAACTGAAGAAATAAGTGACAGAATCCAGAGGGTCCAGGAATGATAATTGGGTGTATCTCACTGTACGACAGGAAAGAGTGTCTTAAACGACCATTGACTCGAAGTAATCTGTTTTTGTCGATAAAGGGATTTAATGTCAGCAGTGAACTCTTTTGGGAAATTGGTTGTTTGTTCGCTAGTTTTGAATACTCAATTGGGTAATACTTTCTTGAGCTAGTTTTATAAGGCGTGTTTTGACCCAATGAATTTCTCTTTGAGTAATTACAAAAGATTCATCATTTATATTAGGAGTGGACTGTATTGGTTTTATTCTGTGAACAAATCGAAACATGTAAGCTATTACTCGCAAAGCCTTTGACCAAGATGAAAAGCGATCTAAGATGTCTGGTTGGTTGTCCAAAGTATGTAGAGCTTCTACTTTACGTTCTTCGAGTGGGGCGACATTTTGTCGAAAAAATAATGGCCATTGGTCGGGGGGTTGGAGCAGCCATGCGGGTCCGTGCCACCAAAGTGAATGTTGTAGTAGGTCCTGAGGCCTGCAGCCTCGCGTTCCCAAATCTGCTGGGTTGTGGTTCGTGGATACGTGACGCCATTTGAGATTTCCGATACTTGCGATGATTTGTGAAGTCCGATTCGCTACGTACACCTTCCAATTGCATGGGGGTTTTTCAAGCCACGCAAGCACTATCGACGAGTCGGACCAGAGAAAGGCTTCTGTATCTTCTAGAGGCAGTTGATTGATGACATTCCTCATGCATTTGGCTAATAGGACTGCTCCACACAGTTCTAAGCGCGGAAGACTCACTGTTTGTAGAAAAGATGTGACGAAACTAAGTTGGGTGATTGGGATCGCAAGTAAATGGCCGCACAGTACGCCTTCTCGGAAGCGTCGCAGAAACCGTGAATTTGATTTTTTTTGTCTGGAGAGAACTCCGTCCATCTTGGGATTTGAATTTCTTGAATCATGGGTAAGTCCGATTAAAATTGGTGCCATTTTTGAAGTGAAAGTGGTTTGACGCATTCGTCCCATTCCGTGCCTTCCAACCATAGCTGTTGCAACAGAATTTTCGCCTGAATAATAATTGGCGCTAGCCACCCTGCGGGGTCAAAAAGTTTCTAAACTGAGGATAAAATTTGTCTTTTTGTAGCACTTAAAGGAGGCTTCATTGGCTCAATTGAGTAGGAAAAGGAATCGTTTAATGCATTCCATCTGATACTAAGCGTTTTGGTTAAACTTGAGCAATCAAATTGCAAAAAGTCTGAATCGAGCAAGTCTTCCACTGGAATGCGCCTGAGCAGGTCTGGATGATTTGCGGTGATCTTCTTTAGGGGGAAACCAGCTGATAGTAGACATTGAATAAGTTGGGATTGCGCGTTTACGCAAGAAGAAAGGTCGTGTCCTCCTGATAATATGTCATCAACATAAGTTTCTGCCGTCAAGATTCTTTGGGCTAAAGGATAAGAAGCTTTTGAATCATCGGCTAACTGATGTACAGTCCGAATAGCGAGATATGAAGCGCAATTTACTCCGAAGGTGACTGTTTTAAGCGCAAAATCCGTGAGTTTAGTTTCTTGTTATTGCTGATCTTCTTGTAGAAGGATTTAGCGGTACATCTTTTGTATGTCACCGTTGAAGACATATTTGTACAGACGCCAATTTAAAATGACAAACATTAGATCTGTTTGTAAGGTGGGACCGATATGCAAAATGTCGTTAAAGGAAGTTCCGGACTCTGAAGGTTTGTAGGCGTTAAATACCACGCGAACTTTGGTGCATTTACTGTCTGGTTTAACGACTGAGTGGTGAGGCAGATAATATGATAGGTACTTGCCATTTTCCATGACTTCATAGGGAGCGATTGGCTTCATATGGTCTAGGGATAGATACTCTTCTACGACTCGATTGTATTCTTCTTTGAGATCCGGAGTCTTAGTGAGCATGTGCTCCATTCGAATCGCTTGCTTCATCGCTTGCGAACGAGATGAACCGAGAGTGAGATTGAATGAAAACTCAGATTTGAATGGCAATCGTACTACATATCTTCCATCACTCTGCCGACAGGTGGTGTCTTTATAAAATTTCTCGCAAAATGTATCAGCATCTGACAGTGGATGAGCTTCAACAACATGCGTATGAAAACTAGAACACTCAACGGATTTCAATAGCCCACTTAAGTACCAACCAAATATGGTATTTTGTGCGAGGCTTCCAAAAATTTGGTGCTTCACTCCTGGGAGGAGGATTTGTGGAATCAGGTCACTACCTAATACTAAGTTAATTTGGCCGGGGGTGTGAAAGGTTGGATCCGCGAGGTCTAAATTCTTGACCTCGGATAAATTAAACTCTTGTATTTGAAATGTTGGTAAGAAACTTCTAAGTTTTTGAAGAACGATTGCTCGAGTTGCGATGCGAATGTTATGTGTTTGAGCGAATGTTATGTGTTTGATAAAAGTGAGGTGGCAAACTCGATTGAAATTCTCGACTATCTTTCCGCCCATACCGGTTACTGAAAAGTTTTCTCGAAATGTAGGAAGTTTCAACCTGTGTTGAGNACGATTGCTCGAGTTGCGATGCGAATGTTATGTGTTTGAGCGAATGTTATGTGTTTGATAAAAGTGAGGTGGCAAACTCGATTGAAATTTATTTATTTATTTATTTATTCATTCAGTAGTAATCTAGATTAACAAAGTTACTTACAGACTACTTAGAAATAGAAGGAGTTATACATTAAAACTCATTGCATTTAACATTGATTTGNCAATTTAAAATGACAAACATTAGATCTGTTTGTAAGGTGGGACCGATATGCAAAATGTCGTTAAAGGAAGTTCCGGACTCTGAAGGTTTGTAGGCGTTAAATACCACGCGAACTTTGGTGCATTTACTGTCTGGTTTAACGACTGAGTGGTGAGGCAGATAATATGATAGGTACTTGCCATTTTCCATGACTTCATAGGGAGCGATTGGCTTCATATGGTCTAGGGATAGATACTCTTCTACGACTCGATTGTATTCTTCTTTGAGATCCGGAGTCTTAGTGAGCATGTGCTCCATTCGAATCGCTTGCTTCATCGCTTGCGAACGAGATGAACCGAGAGTGAGATTGAATGAAAACTCAGATTTGAATGGCAATCGTACTACATATCTTCCATCACTCTGCCGACAGGTGGTGTCTTTATAAAATTTCTCGCAAAATGTATCAGCATCTGACAGTGGATGAGCTTCAACAACATGCGTATGAAAACTAGAACACTCAACGGATTTCAATAGCCCACTTAAGTACCAACCAAATATGGTATTTTGTGCGAGGCTTCCAAAAATTTGGTGCTTCACTCCTGGGAGGAGGATTTGTGGAATCAGGTCACTACCTAATACTAAGTTAATTTGGCCGGGGGTGTGAAAGGTTGGATCCGCGAGGTCTAAATTCTTGACCTCGGATAAATTAAACTCTTGTATTTGAAATGTTGGTAAGAAACTTCTAAGTTTTTGAAGAACGATTGCTCGAGTTGCGATGCGAATGTTATGTGTTTGAGCGAATGTTATGTGTTTGATAAAAGTGAGGTGGCAAACTCGATTGAAATTTATTTATTTATTTATTTATTCATTCAGTAGTAATCTAGATTAACAAAGTTACTTANTTGAGCGGTTGGGAGAAGGGTTCGTTCATGGTTTGTTGATAAATTAGCTTGAATATGGGTAGAACTTCCAGCAGCGGCAATAGGTGATTCCGCACAATTACCTTCAGTTATATCGAAAATCGGATATCTAGACTGATTGGAGGAAGCTTCGACCGATTGTGTATGCAACAAGGCGGTTGCATTTTTGGATGGTTTGGTATTTGGTTTGCTAGCTGGCACCTTTTTCTCGGGCTTGCTTGTTAGCTGGGGATGCAACATGGTATGGTGAGATTGCTTACAATGAAGGCATCGAAACGCGCTTGGGGATTTTGCGGCAAGGTGGTTAAAGGCCAAGCAATTAGCGCAAAAGCCGTTGCTTTCGATGAGCTTGGTTCGCTCGAGAACCGTAAGTTTNACCTCGGATAAATTAAACTCTTGTATTTGAAATGTTGGTAAGAAACTTCTAAGTTTTTGAAGAACGATTGCTCGAGTTGCGATGCGAATGTTATGTGTTTGAGCGAATGTTATGTGTTTGATAAAAGTGAGGTGGCAAACTCGATTGAAATTTATTTATTTATTTATTTATTCATTCAGTAGTAATCTAGATTAACAAAGTTACTTACAGACTACTTAGAAATAGAAGGAGTTATACATTAAAACTCATTGCATTTAACATTGATTTGAAATCAGACTTAGATAGAGAAAAATCAATGGCTAGAGAATTTGAGAGTNTTGATAAATTAGCTTGAATATGGGTAGAACTTCCAGCAGCGGCAATAGGTGATTCCGCACAATTACCTTCAGTTATATCGAAAATCGGATATCTAGACTGATTGGAGGAAGCTTCGACCGATTGTGTATGCAACAAGGCGGTTGCATTTTTGGATGGTTTGGTATTTGGTTTGCTAGCTGGCACCTTTTTCTCGGGCTTGCTTGTTAGCTGGGGATGCAACATGGTATGGTGAGATTGCTTACAATGAAGGCATCGAAACGCGCTTGGGGATTTTGCGGCAAGGTGGTTAAAGGCCAAGCAATTAGCGCAAAAGCCGTTGCTTTCGATGAGCTTGGTTCGCTCGAGAACCGTAAGTTTCCGAAATTCCGGACAGTACCTAAGCGGATGGTTTTTTGTACATAATTTGCATTTTGTTGATAGTGTTTCTTGCAAGTGATAAGATTGTACCTTAGCTGGCGTTTTTTGTGGGAACGAATGACGGACTTTTGTAGTTTTATAGCCTTGCAAACGCTCAACCACTTCATATCGACTAGTAAGAAACTCATCCATTTGCGACCAACTGGGAAGGTATCTTCTTGACTTGAGAGACTGTTCCCATAGGAAGAGTTTCCTCGGGCAACTTTGTAGAACATAAATAAATTAAGATGGGGTCCCAATCCAACACAGAAACACCTTGATATTTAAGGCAGGAAAGACAATCATTGATAGTACTTTGAATTTTCTGGATTGCTTCGCTATTTTCAGAATTAGCCGAAGGAAGATTGAATAGCGTTTTAAGTTGTTTATCTATCAGAATTCGCTTGTTTTCAAAGCGAGCTCTCAACGCTTCCCATGCAAGAGAAAAGTTTTCGTCACATAACTTGTAATGCTGTACTATTGTCCCAGCTTTTCCTCGGGTTTTATTCCGTAAGTGATATAATTTCTGTGCTGGCGTTCGCTTCGGATGATTAAGATATACGGCCATGAACATATCACGAAACGAAAGCCAATCTTCGTAGCTACCATAGAAAATTTGTGTATCACAAGGCGGGACCTTTATACAGGGGATGGAATTGTCCACAAAAGTGGAGGAATCACGAGCACTACCTCTATTTTGCGAGGAGCTGCCTTGGAAAAGTTTGAGCTGATCGAGTATTTGCGATTTGCAGATATAGTAACTATCAGTACACAATTGGTACTTTCCGGTTGCTTCTTCTTTAAAATCTTGGGAAATTGCGTCTTCATCCGCAAGACAGGCCTTTTTATAGGACGCGTCTAACCTTTCCCATTTGACATTGAGATCCTGAAGCTTAATCTCAAATAAGGTGTCGGTATGATCATCGTGATCTTCTTTCTCGAAATGGGCACAAAAATGTATAATGATGTTTGACTCAAAGATGAAGTCAGCCATTAATGCAGCGTCAGTAGCCATGACTGAAAATTTGATAACCCAAGAAATTTGCTGAATGTAAAACCGTTGGCAGCAATTCCAACAATAGCCTCTCAGATAATTAATTTAAATTTGGTTGTACTTAATATTTTCTTACTGAAGATAAAAAAAAAAATTCTGCAAAAGTAGTCCCACGATATACGTCAACGCAAGGGGCGCTTTATGACCGTATACGTTCGAAAAGTTGAGTATTTATTAATACAGGGGTTTTTTGCCTGGGTTTTTGAAAAGTTGAAAGCAAAGCAAAGGGTTTCACGAAATACGTCAACGCAAGGGGCGTTTTAGGACCGTACACGTTTGAGGAAACCTGAACTTGTGAAGGGATTCAAAAACTATAAAACTTGTTTTTGTTTTTCTTAGTAAAGTTGAACGAATCCTTCAAAGANTAAGTTTCCGAAATTCCGGACAGTACCTAAGCGGATGGTTTTTTGTACATAATTTGCATTTTGTTGATAGTGTTTCTTGCAAGTGATAAGATTGTACCTTAGCTGGCGTTTTTTGTGGGAACGAATGACGGACTTTTGTAGTTTTATAGCCTTGCAAACGCTCAACCACTTCATATCGACTAGTAAGAAACTCATCCATTTGCGACCAACTGGGAAGGTATCTTCTTGACTTGAGAGACTGTTCCCATAGGAAGAGTTTCCTCGGGCAACTTTGTAGAACATAAATAAATTAAGATGGGGTCCCAATCTAACACAGAAACACCTTGATATTTAAGGCAGGAAAGACAATCATTGATAGTACTTTGAATTTTCTGGATTGCTTCGCTATTTTCAGAATTAGCCGAAGGAAGATTGAATAGCGTTTTAAGTTGTTTATCTATCAGAATTCGCTTGTTTTCAAAGCGAGCTCTCAACGCTTCCCATGCAAGAGAAAAGTTTTCGTCACATAACTTGTAATGCTTTACTATAGTCCCAGCTTTTCCTCGGGTTTTATTCCGTAAGTGATATAATTTCTGTGCTGGCGTTCGCTTCGGATGATTAAGATATACGGCCATGAACATATCACGAAACGAAAGCCAATCTTCGTAGCTACCATAGAAAATTTGTGTATCACAAGGCGGGACCTTTATACAGGGGATGGAATTGTCCACAAAAGTGGAGGAATCACGAGGACTACCTCTATTTTGCGAGGAGCTGCCTTGGAAAAGTTTGAGCTGATCGAGTATTTGCGATTTGCAGATATAGTAACTATCAGTACACAATTGGTACTTTCCGGTTGCTTCTTCTTTAAAATCTTGGGAAATTGCGTCTTCATCCGCAAGACAGGCCTTTTTATAGGACGCGTCTAACCTTTCCCATTTGACATTGAGATCCTGAAGCTTAATCTCAAATAAGGTGTCGGTATGATCATCGTGATCTTCTTTCTCGAAATGGGCACAAAAATGTATAATGATGTTTGACTCAAAGATGAAGTCAGCCATTAATGCAGCGTCAGTAGCCATGACTGAAAATTTGATAACCCAAGAAATTTGCTGAATGTAAAACCGTTGGCAGCAATTCCAACAATAGCCTCTCAGATAATTAATTTAAATTTGGTTGTACTTAATATTTTCTTACTGAAGATAAAAAAAAAAATTCTGCAAAAGTAGTCCCACGATATACGTCAACGCAAGGGGCGCTTTATGACCGTATACGTTCGAAAAGTTGAGTATTTATTAATACAGGGGTTTTTTGCCTGGGTTTTTGAAAAGTTGAAAGCAAAGCAAAGGGTTTCACGAAATACGTCAACGCAAGGGGCGTTTTAGGACCGTACACGTTTGAGGAAACCTGAACTTGTGAAGGGATTCAAAAACTATAAAACTTGTTTTTGTTTTTCTTAGTAAAGTTGAAAGAATCCTTCAAAGCAAAGGTTTTCACGAAATACGTCAACGCAAGGGGCGTTTTAGGACCGTACACGTTTGAGGAAACCTGAACTTGTGAAGGGATTCAAAAATTTAAATTTGGTTTTTTGATAAAGTTGAAAGAATCCTTCAAAGCAAAGGGTTTCACGAAATACGTCAACGCAAGGGGCGTTTTAGGACCGTACACGTTTGAGGAAACCTGAACTTGTGAAGGGATTCAAAAATTTAAATTTGGTTTTTTGATAAAGTTGAAAGAATCCTTCAAAGCAAAGGGTTTCACGAAATACGTCAACGCAGGGGGCGCTTTAGGACCGTACACGTTTGAGGAAACCTGAACTTGTGAAGGGATTCAAAAATTTAAATTTGGTTTTTTGATAAAGTTGAAAGAATCCTTCAAAGCAAAGGGTTTCACGAAATACGTCAACGCAGGGGGCGCTTTAGGACCGTACACGTTTGAGGAAACCTGAACTTGTGTAGGGATTCAAAAATATAAAAGTTATTTTTTTTCCTTAGTAAAGTTGAAAGAATCCTTCAAAGCAAAGGGTTTCACGAAATACGTCAACGCAAGGGGCGCTTTAGGACCGTACACGTTTGAGGAAACCTGAACTTGTGAAGGGATTCAAAAATATAAAGTTTGGTTTTTTTTTTTGAAAGTTTAAATCCTTTGTTTTGGCGCACCCAAAGACGTAAAGTGATAGCGATGCAGAAAAAAACAGTTTCACGAGATACGTCAACGCAAGGGGCGTTTAAGGACCGTAAACGCTTGTAGGAAACCTGGGTTTTATTTTGCAAATATAAAGGTGTGCCTTCTATGTGGGCGACCCAAACCGTAGAAGCTTAAGCACTGCAATAAAAATTTGTCATAAAAAATAAATGTTCGACTGTATGAANTGCCTGGGTTTTTGAAAAGTTGAAAGCAAAGCAAAGGGTTTCACGAAATACGTCAACGCAAGGGGCGTTTTAGGACCGTACACGTTTGAGGAAACCTGAACTTGTGAAGGGATTCAAAAATTTAAATTTGGTTTTTTGATAAAGTTGAAAGAATCCTTCAAAGCAAAGGGTTTCACGAAATACGTCAACGCAGGGGGCGCTTTAGGACCGTACACGTTTGAGGAAACCTGAACTTGTGTAGGGATTCAAAAATATAAAAGTTATTTTTTTTCCTTAGTAAAGTTGAAAGAATCCTTCAAAGCAAAGGGTTTCACGAAATACGTCAACGCAAGGGGCGCTTTAGGACCGTACACGTTTGAGGAAACCTGAACTTGTGAAGGGATTCAAAAATATAAAGTTTGGTTTTTTTTTTTGAAAGTTTAAATCCTTTGTTTTGGCGCACCCAAAGACGTAAAGTGATAGCGATGCAGAAAAAAACAGTTTCACGAGATACGTCAACGCAAGGGGCGTTTAAGGACCGTAAACGCTTGTAGGAAACCTGGGTTTTATTTTGCAAATATAAAGGTGTGCCTTCTATGTGGGCGACCCAAACCGTAGAAGCTTAAGCACTGCAATAAAAATTTGTCATAAAAAATAAATGTTCGACTGTATGAAACGGAAGTAGATCGAAATTGTTATTTTGAGTGACTGAAGTATCGATAGCTGGACATAGCACAACGAAAAGCGCTAATTTTCTCATTAATACCCGCGAAAGTGAGTGTGGTTACACACTGATGAAGCGAATTTCAAATAATATCGCAAATAATATTTACGTAGCGTAACGTAAGCATATACGCACAATCACGATGTATCAGAAGCACTCTGTATAACAATTTCGCTCGCCGTCGTTTCACGCAACGTCAGGCAATGACGTAAAATTTGAACAAAAACCACCCGAACTGTGGTATAATACGCCCGCGGCACAATTAGTAAACACACAATTTTAGGTTCAATCGCGAATGTGTTTATTTGTGTGCTCAGGTCAGTGGAATTGAGCCACTAGTTTTCAACAAGTAATTGCAAAATATATGCTTTCCACGGTTACGTATGTATGTACGTCGGCCGTATCGACGTAGCAATGCTTACGATGAAACGAATATTCACCTTTTTAATTAGAGGGCTGCATGAATTCATTCAAACTTCTAGACAAAAAGAGTACAGTAGATTTGAATATTTTACTTCACATACAAAACACTCAGCGTTTGGAATTTTGTAAGTTATGAATATACATTTTGTTTTATATTTTCTACCTTCAAATGGAAGAATGTGAATGAATGAATGGAAAACATTCAAATCATTCAAACTCAGTTCGGTAAAAGTTTTTTTCTACAAACACGTTTTTTCGTATGTAATAGGAGCGCAGCAATACATACATACATACATTGTATGTTTGTACATATGTGCATAGAAAAATTATTTTTGAATATTCATACACAAAATTGTCATTTATTTCAATTCAATTTATTTTCACTTTGTTTGAATATTGTGATGTCGACACAAATATCAGAACAGCTATTCACTCAAATTCAAAAAAATTTTAAGCCAAAATCAGTCATTCGTTTTGTATATGAATAATACAAAAGCCGTTTTGAATGCATTCATGCAGCCCTCTATTTCTAATGTAGCATTACATACAATGGAAATAGTGCATATTTACCCCCTAATTCTGTGCACTTGATAAATTCAACATCTTGTTTATTTATCAAGATTGACAACTTATCAAGATTTTTCTATTCTATGTCATAAATAAAAAGCTCTTTTCTTGATAAATTGTCAAGATGTCAAATGCTGTTGACAGTGATCTTGACAAATAAAACATCTGTTTTACTATTTGTGCATAGTTGTGAAAAATAATTTGTTAGAATGGAAGAAGATATTTTACTTTTACACAGTATATACGGGAAGGTGAAAGAACAAGATCGAGATATATTCAAACTCTTTAGTTATTAAATTTATCAACAAATAAAGCCAGAAATGTGGACTTTCTCAGATTTGACTTCGCAAATTCCCTTATTTACACTGCCGGAACAAAGTATTGGTACAGCAAATTTTTTACAATATATGCACCAATTTTTATTCTAATATTTTTCCTCCAATTTTGTATAAAAATATGGTTCATTTAACAACAAAAAACATAAAAATATATTTCCTAAACTGTGTGCAAAACTCGCGAAAATTCAGCAAATTTTCATCAAAATTTTCAACTTTTTAATCAGATTTTTTAGAATTTTTTCGAGAATGCAGTTCGATGCATGCAAGTTCGAGACTGCGTGAAAAAAATTGCCAAAAATCAACGGTTATTCCTAGCTACTTAACCTTGCATTTTGTTATAATAAAATTGATTGCGCTACAAATCTTCATACTCAAAAAAATTCTAAAAAATCTGATTAAAAAGTTGAAAATTTTCATGAAAATTTGCTGAATTTTCGCGAGTTTTGCACAAAGTTTAGGAATTATATTTCAGCGTGAAATGTTAGTGTACAACTTGATCTAATTTAATATTCAATATTATTTACACGAACAATTTTTTGCATTAATTATTTATGGAAATATAGTTCATTCTGTAATATAAACTATATAAATCAAANTCAATAATAATAATATTCAATATTATTTACACGAACAATTTTTTGCATTAATTATTTATGGAAATATAGTTCATTCTGTAATATAAACTATATAAATCAAAGTTTCACGCTTTATATGAAGCTCACAAAAATTTAACAAATTTTCATCAAAATTTTAAAAATTCAAAATTTCTGGATAATTTTCAAGAAGCAGTTTTGTAGCCCATTCAATTTTAGTGCAACAAAGTGCAAGTTTGAAGTCGCTAAAATTTACCGTTGATTTGTTAGATTTTTTTTTTGTGGAGGGTGTTCTGCATTTTTTCCCATATAAAAAACCATGTCGAACATACCCGTCAACAAAAAAAATTGCCAAAAACCAACAGTAAGTCATAGCTACTTCAAATTTGTACTATACTAAAACTTAATGGGCTAAAAACTGCATACCAAAATATTTTCTAAAGATGCGGATAAAAAAGTTATAAATTTTGGTGAAATTTTGCTGAATTTTCATATCTTTTGCACAAAGTCTGAAATTTGGATTTATTTAACCTTTGTCAAGTAAACAGCTATACTTTCATAAAAAAAATAATAAACATTAAATAAACTGAAGAAAAATAGTCAAAACTTGATTAAATGTCGCGTCCCAGTTTTTATTTCATTCACTGTATTTATCTGAATGTATCTGGGACTTATTGAAATATGTAAATAAAGAAGTAACAAAAACTTAGTTTTTTATATTTTTATTGCGACCTGTTTTGATTAAGAACATTCACAAGTTCTGCGACAGTATTGGATAGGCCTTGGATGGTCTGCATCATCTCCCGGTGCTCTTGACGCCTTTCATTTTCAATGCGTTGCCTTTCCTCCTCAGCAGAATTCCTCTTTGCAATGTTAGCTATCAAAGTGCTAATTAATTTCCTTCAAAATAAAAAATAATAATTAAAAAATGCACAAAAATATACATATGTATGTACATACATACAAATGTTGTAATACAATAGAAAACACACCTGATTTTCCAAGCTTAGCGATGAACATGGAGATGATGCAGGATTTGCTGATATTTCTGGGCTAAGTGGTTGTCCTGGGCTTGGAGGTTGTCCTGAGCTTGGCAGTTCTACTAGGTTTAGCGGTATTAGTAATGGACTACATGATGGCTGAGGACTGTCCAAAGAAGATGTGCTTTCAGTTGGTGATATTGGGCCCTCAACTGACAAAGGCTCAAGCGAGTACGTCAACCCAAAACTCTGAATGGTCTTGACCCCTTCAACAGCTGCTGATACAAATGTAGATAAAGCCTTTTGCTCAAATTCGCTCATCGTCTTGCAGCTTGGTCCTCCTCCAGTCAGCCTCTGGCTCATTTTCAACCGCTTTGCCCGCGTGCGTAGTTGACTCTTCCACACACCTAACGTCTACATACATATGTATGTATAAAAACGTTGCATCAGATATAAAAAAAATGTAACTAATATCAAGCAAGTTACCTCTTTCCATTTAGCTGCAGTACGTGTTGGTCCTCTGCAAGAATTCAACTCCTCTGCCAGCTGCTTCCACAAGTCTTGCATTTGCTGAGACGATTTTGGCGAATTTTTTCCAGTGCCAATTTCTGGGTGTGCCTGGCAAAATGCAACGTAGAGCTAAGTTGCTCGTGGGTAGCACGGTCGTGTTTCGATTTCCTGTAAATTGATTTTAATATTAAGTTAAATATTATTTTACAACAAATAATGAATAATATGTGAAATACTTACGTTGTAGCAGAATCCATTTCGTGAATAACAAAAAGTAAACAGAAATTAGCTGTTTCTGTTTCATTAAACTGTTCACCACACGTGTGGGGAAAAGCGCTGCACTCTGAAGCTTTAATTTTTATCAAGATTGCCACATAATAACAAACAACTTCTTGCTTGATAAAACTCTTGATAAATTATCAATATTTTGTTAATTTTTCAAGTGCACATAATCGGGCTGTTACTTTGTACAAGCGAAACTCGTATAGATGTATGTGCAAACAATAAATACATACAAACATACACAAAGTGGAATTTGGGGTTAAATGGCTTGTTCGCCGGCGTACGCTTTTTAGGCAAAATTTACAATGCGCGAAACCAGGGATGTCATTATTTTATTTAGTGAAAAACTGTTATACCGCTGGCGCAGGCAGCTAACGCGACCACCAAAATCTTTATGTATATTTGTATATGCAAATATATGTTGCAAACAAAAAAAATTAAAGTAACGAGAAATACCCTCCAAAGGACTTTATTGCTATGCACATAAAACGGATGATCGTACGGTATATATGCATGTATGCATATACATAGGTAGATCCGTTTTGGAATAACCGTACTATATAGCGTATATAAAACACCCACGCGCGTCGTGGCCTGTTTACGAGCTTAGGTAACTAGCTAGCAACGGGAATTTATGTGTATGTATATTTATTCGCAGCGCACCGTTTTAATGAAAATATATTTCGCCAAAATTTACGTATACGGCAATCGTATGAACGTAAAATAATATTCTTACGTTGATGCAAACAACTGACCGTATAAGTATATATGTACATATATACATTTACATAAATATATGTACATATACCATTCGAAAAACTTCTATTTATCGAATGTACTGAATATAATTCCAGAGCTTCTAAACAAATTATAAGTGCATGTGTTTAGGGGTTAAAATTTTATTGCTTTGTATGCCGGCGCAAGTATTGGTTTTGGCAATGCATAGAAACAGTGATGTTAAATGTAGAAATCGGTTGTATGCATTCTTGAAGGATGCTTGCTATATGAGTGAATTAGTGTGAACAATTCATGCGTAGTCATGAATTTCCACGAATAAATATATTCAAATTCTAGCGAGAGTTGCAAGCGAATGTACGTTGTCGTTGTTTTAAGTACATTTCTTGATAAATTTTAAGTCGAATTTTTGTAATATTTTCAGTCTTGTGCAAAAATTTTAGTGAACGGACGTGTTGTGCGATACAATTTTCAGCACAAGCGGGCTTTTACAAGATATGCATTTGCATATGTAAGTGCTACTTGTTTGTATGTCCCCGTATATTAAAATGTATCAGAAAAGTAGCATTTACATATGGGGATCTTGTATATGGCTGCCAGACGTCCCGGTTTTCCCGGACATGTCCCGGTTTTAGACTATTTGTCCAGGTGTCCCGGTCCATCCTTAAAATGTTCCGGGTTTCGTTTTAGTGTCCCGGTTTTTGATAACGCATAGTAAACATGAATATTTTCTATTTGATTATCGTTTAAAAATGTTCGTATTTAAAAATAATACTTTCATAACACGCACGCGTGGTGTTGATTCAAACTCAACATTTAAATGCACATTTACATGTCT
Organism: Rhagoletis zephyria; assembly: GCF_001687245.7. Classification (NCBI taxonomy): domain Eukaryota; kingdom Metazoa; phylum Arthropoda; class Insecta; order Diptera; family Tephritidae; genus Rhagoletis; species Rhagoletis zephyria. Next base: position 124,023 of record NW_016157825.1, on the reverse strand, counting down.
GGCTGTAGCTGAGTGCGCGAAGATGCTTGCCAAAATTTGCTAATTTCCAGAGGGTCAGGGTTCAATTCCCAGTACAACCAGCATGGAATTTAAATGCTTTTTTAACTTAATTATGAAAAAGCNTAGTGCGCGAAGATGCTTGCCAAAATTTGCTAATTTCCAGAGGGTTAGGGTTCAATTCCCATTACAACCAGCATGGAATTTAAATATTTTTTTAAATTAATTATGAAAAAGCAATCAGTAATTGCAAACTGCTTCATTTTAATATGGGCGTCTTTGAATTGAATATTTCTATACTAAATACTAAAATTTTTATACTTAAATGTATTACCAGTCTTTCATATGCGTATTTTTTTAATTTAGCACGCTTTTTTAATTCTAAACTTCTTTCTCTCAGTGCACCGGTTTAATTTGTGAAATAGTCACATTTTGAGATAGTTGAACTTTGCACAAGCAATAGTTGATGATTAGTATATGTACCTAAATACGTTCAAAATGACGTGCACAGAGTTTTACAATTATATTAAGGAAAAGACAGGAGTTTTGAAACAAGTTCACAGCAACGAAAAATATGACTGATATTTTAATGTTATCTTGTACGTAAATTTTTTTCTTTCATGAAACCTAGAGTACTTATAAGTACAGTGCCGTACAAAATTATTGGCTCAGAGGCTCTTTCATCAGATCACAATTTCTAATCAGATCTTTAGGAAACATTTTGAAAATGTAGCTTTTGAACCAATTAATAAAGTGCAAGTCTGAAGTTGCCGGCAAATTTCGTTGATTTTTAGCATTTATTTTTTTTTGCTGACAGTGTCTTCCATATAAAAAGAATTATCGACCATAGTTTTTATGGAAGAAACTCTCAGTAAAAACAATACCAAAAATCAACAAAAATGTAATGGGCAGCAAAGTTCATTTTAAAATTTAAAAAAAAAAGTCTGATTAGAATGTTGCAAATTTGTATGCAAATTTATTGAATTTTCCCGAGTTTAGCACAAAGTTAAACAATTTTATTTTTATGTTTTTTCATATATTTATTATAAACTGTATTTTTATAAAGAATAAAGAAAGGTTCATGCATTGTGGAAAATTCTGTGTTCTTTAGTTGTTTTTTTTTTGTTGGCGTACGTTGGAATGATCTCATGTTTTTATGTTTTTGTTTTTGTCTGTCAAAATAAAATTTCACTACATCCTTTCGCACGTCGAAATGAAAGAGAAAGGGCGTGAGGCCCTCCCTAAAGTGTCCCGGTTTGGCAACAGAGGTATCTGGCAGCCCTAATCTTGTAAGAATGCTTTAATACTGTTCCATTAATGCATTTTTGTATGTTTGAAACATTAATACAGCCATATGCATACAGCAGTAGTACAAGTGTATGATTAAGGTACGCATACGCTCTGAGAAACCACGCGTGTTAAATGGAAATGAAGGTTCATTTATACTGGCATGTATACACAGCAGCAAGCTCATGCCACCAACAGCGATGTTGTATGCTTAAGATTTCTACTGGGAAGGTATGCAAGAATTTCATACGAATGTATGAGAAACGAAAAGAGAATTTGACGCTGGCGCAGGCAGCAAAGCAAAATAACCAAAAGGTATGTATGGAGGATGGTTCCGTGCGCAGAAGTGGAAAACTTTTGACTGCCATTCACCTGGGAGTGGCCAGAAGCGATTCTTGTGCGTACGGTTCAAATCGCAGCTGACAACGTCCGGATATTTATATCCACGTATCCTCTGGGTAGCAACCAAACACCCGTTTGGGAGCGAGCTAAAGTGAGAAGGCGTAAAACTTCGCGTGCGCTGGGTTTGGGTCCCGCCACGTTAAAACCCCGCCCAATGAAAAATTCCAAACAGCCTCGGATGAGACCCCCTTTTTCTGATGACGACCACGGCAAACGTATAAAGGACTATGATTTAAGGGTATGCACCTGGAATATCCGGACCCTTAATGGGGAAGGTGCCTCTGCCCGGCTGGTTGATGTCCTCGGGAAGACAAAGGCTGACATCACCGCCATCCAAGAAATGCGATGGACGGGGCAAGGAAAAGTAAGCGTGAAGCCTTGCGACGTCTACTACAGTTGCCACGTAAAGGAGCGCAAATTCGGTGTTGGATTCGTGGTAGGAGAGAGACTCCGTCGCCGAGTACTGGCGTTCACCCCGGTGGACGAACGTCTAGCCACAATCCGCATCAAAGCTAGATTCTTCAACATCTCGCTCATCTGCGCCCATGCCCCGACGGAAGAGAAGGATGAGGCGTCCAAGGATCTCTTCTATGAGCGCTTGGAACGTACATATGAGCGCTGCCCCCGACACGATGTCAAAATCGTGCTTGGCGATTTTAATGCCAAGGTGGGCAAGGAAGGGATCTTTGGCGCCACTGTCGGAAAATTCAGCCTCCACGACGAAACGTCCGATAACGGACTGAGGCTGATCGACTTCGCCGGGGCCCGAAATATGGTAATATGTAGTACTAGGTTCCAGCATAAGAACATCCACCAAGCTACATGGCTGTCTCCAGATCGAAAAACGAGAAACCAAATCGATCATGTTGTGATAGACGGAAGGCATGCTTCAAGCGTTTTGGACGTACGTACACTCCGAGGGCCAAACATCGACTCGGACCACTATCTTGTTGTAGCCAAGATACGCACCCGCCTCTGTGCAGCAAAAAATGTGCGCCCAACAATGCAAGGAAAGCTTAACGTCGAAAAGCTGCAATCACAACAGACGGCCAATTTATTCGCCACTCGACTCACACACCTGCTCTCTGAGAGCACTCTTCAACAATCCGACGTACGCGAGCAGTGGAACCACATTTCCCGATCATTAAGTACCGCCGCCGAAGAAGTAGTTGGATTTCAGCGAGCCCGAAAGAACAACTGGTACGATGAGGAATGTCAAGAAGCCGCAGAGAAAAAAGATGCCGCCTACAGGGCCACGCTGCGATCGGGCGCAACGCGAGCCATGTGGGACCGTTATAGGGAACTGAAGAAGGAAGCGAGACGTATTTGCCGCAATAAGAAGAGAGAGGCCGAAATACGTGAGTGCGAAGAGCTTGAGATGCTGGCCGACAGGAAGAACGCCCGAAAATTCTACCAGAGGGTTAGGCGACTTACGGAAGGTTTCAAGACCGGGGCGAACTCCTGTAAGAACAACAATGGCGACCTAGTGACCGATGTCCAGAATATACTTAAATTGTGGAGGGAACACTTTTATAACCTACTGAATGGTAGCAGCGCTGAAAGTAGTGAGGAAGACGAACCCGAGTCCCCAGTCGATGATGATGGAGTAGCTGTCCCACCGCCTGACTATGACGAGGTACGAATAGCGATTACGCGGCTGAAAAACAACAAAGCTGCTGGAGCTGACGGCCTGCCAGCCGAGCTATTCAAGTACGGCGGCGAGGAGCTGATGAGGTGCATGCATCAGCTCGTATGCAGAATATGGTCAGATGAACGCATGCCCGACGACTGGAATTTAAGTGTGCTCTGCCCAATCCACAAGAAAGGCGACCCCGCCATACGCGCCAACTACCGCGGAATTAGCCTTCTAAGCATAGGTTACAAGGTCTTATCGAGCGTATTGTGCGAAAGACTGAAGCCCACCGTCAACGAGCTGATTGGACCTTATCAGTGTGGCTTTAGGCCTGGAAAATCCACCATAGATCAGGTATTCACAATACGCCAAATCTTGGAAAAGACCCGCGAGAATAGGATCGACACACACCATCTATTTGTCGATTTCAAAGCCGCTTTCGACAGCACGAAGAGAAGTTGCCTTTATGCCGCGATGTCTGAATTTGGTATCCCCGCGAAACTAATACGGCTGTGTAAAATGACGTTGAGCAATACCACCAGCTCCGTCAGAATAGGGAAGGACCTCTCCGAGCCGTTTGATACCAAACGAGGTTTCAGACAAGGGGACTCCCTTTCGTGTGATTTCTTTAATCTTATGTTGGAGAAGATAATAAGAGCCGCAGAACTGAACCGCTCAGGCACAATACTTTATAAGAGCGTACAATTGCTGGCGTATGCCGACGACATCGATATTATCGGTAAAAACAAGGGCTACGTCTGTTCTGCCTTCTCGGGATTGGATAGAGAAGCAAAGCGAATGGGTCTGGTGGTGAACGAGGACAAAACGAAGTATCTCCTGTCAGCACACAAACAGTCAGAGCATACGCGTCTTGGCACCCACGTCACTGTTGACAGTTACAAGTTTGAAAAAGTAGACGACTTCGTTTATTTGGGAACCAGCATTAACACCAATAATAATGTCAGCCTTGAAATCCAACGGAGAATCACTCTTGCCAACAAGTGCTACTTTGGGCTGAGTAGGCAATTGAGAAGTAAAGTCCTCTCTCGTCGTACAAAGATCACACTCTATAAGTCACTCATCATGCCTGTGCTGGTGTATGGCGCGGAAGCATGGACAATGAAAGCATCTGATGAGGCGGCTCTTGGAGTTTTCGAGAGAAAGATTCTGCGAAAGATTTACGGACCTTTACGCGTTGGTGATGGCGAATATCGCAGACGATTTAACGATGAGCTGTATGAGCTTTACAACGATATAGACATAGTGCAGCGAATTAAAATTCAGCGGCTCCGCTGGCTTGGCCATGTCGTTCGGATGGACAGAAACGCTCCTGCTCTGAAAATATTCAACGCGGGCCGCGATGCTGGTAACAGAGGAAGAGGAAGGCCTCCTCTGCGTTGGAAAGACCAGGTGGAGAAGGACTTGGCTTCACTTGGCATTTTCAATTGGCGTCAGTTAGCACAGAAGAGAAATGACTGGCGTGCTGTTTTGGACTCGGCCAAAATCGCTTAGGCGGTTACAGCGCCAAATAAGAAGAAGAAGAAGATGTATGGATATGTACGTATGTATGTATGTAATGGCAACTAGCTGAAAGTGTTCAGCGAGTAGCCAAAGCGAATGTGATTCGTATTCGCTACAAATCTGAATGTATGTACATAAGTGTATATACGTACATACATATGCACATATGCTTTAAGACCGTACCGCGCAACGGTAAGCGGTCTGTATGTTTGTGAAAAATATTTGGGAAAATAACTGAAAACTGAGACTTACTTGCGTTTAAGAGGGGTACTCATTTTTTGTGTGGGGTTCCCTCGCTGCACTATGGGAAATTTGACCCTATTTTGTGGTCAAAATTCTAAAAGTTGAGATATCAATTTAAAACTTGGCCCAGTAGTAGGACTAGAAGTAGTGGCCTTGCCGCGCAAAAATTAACCCGTAATGGTCACACCTCCAAAAAATGGCGTAATGGTCACACGGGGTCCAGTGGTACGTTCTATTTTAAATATCGACTCGAATCCTCCACTGCAGTTAAGTTTAAGACTTTCTCTTTGTTATCTGACAGGTTTTGTTCCAACTTTTAAATTATAACACCGTGAATTATTTCATACAACTCATGATTTTGTACCAAGTTTTTACCTATGAAAATTTATAATTTCTTTAATATCGCACAAAATCGCAGTATAAGATTATGGGGAAATAAGAGATCAGGGACTATTCTACCGATTTGTGATGAGCTTTTTTTAAACGTTTTGAACATTTTTTTAAAACACTAAATAAACTTTTTTTTTATTGTACAATTTCACTTTAAAGTCACTAAAATGCGGACGTTTCTTTGGTACAACCTTTAAACTATAATACAAGTTTTAATTGATAAATATTCTGCTAACCGTCACTCTTTCTTTCCACTTTACACTTTTGAAAAGCAGCATATAGATTACGAGATACACGCATTTGAAAGTGGCACAAAATCAAGCTACACATTTTTCGTCTACAGAAAATTCCGAAACTAGCTCTTTAAGGGTTACCAAATCAACGGTAAGTCAATTTATCGAAAAACAGAGTATACAGTTTTTTACTCTAAAGTATTCTCTGTAAGATAAGACAAAAAAAAATTAGTTTCAAGCAAGTCAAGAAATTGACTTTTGGCCACAAAATAAGCTCCAATTTCCCATAGTGCGCTGGCCGGTCACCTTGATTGAAAATAAATCCCGCGCTGGTCTCCTCTTTGTTCCAACGGTGCTGGAATGGTTGGCGCTATTTCGGCCAAGACTGCTCCCGGCGCTTGGGGGCGATGAGGCGATTTAAATTTTGCTTGAAGAATCCCACGGTGGGCAGCGGAAAATGCATTTGACTATTAACGCGTTTGTTTAATCAATGCGCCACTTTCACTGTGCGGTGAACTTTAAATGAAACTTGAATTTAATTTTTAGTTTAAATTTTCCTTTTGTGCAAATTTGAAAAATACGTCTGCTGCTTGCTGCCGATGAAAATGAAAAAGAACCCACCAAACAATTTGTGTTGCCGGCAATAAGAAAACGTGTCGCCCTCGGAAACAAATTTATTGCCNTTACTTGCCACTTTCACTGTGCGGTGAACTTTAAATGAAACTTGAATTTAATTTTTAGTTTAAATTTTCCTTTTGTGCAAATTTGAAAAATACGTCTGCTGCTTGCTGCCGATGAAAATGAAAAAGAACCCACCAAACAATTTGTGTTGCCGGCAATAAGAAAACGTGTCGCCCTCGGAAACAAATTTATTGCCGGTAATATTGCCATCGAATCGATTTCCTATTACCGGTCGCTCTAAAACGTCCGCCGAAGGCAACTCGCCTGGGCGAGTCGTTTTCTTATTGCCTGAATGAGTCTTTTTCTTATCGCTTCAGGCGATATTTGGAATAATTTTATTCTTTTTAATACTTCATTTATTTTTCTGTATACCAAATTGCAACTTACAATCGGAATTAATTCATTTTCTCGCTGTGAGGCTTCCTATTTTATCAATCTTGTCCTTGGGCATAATTTAGATGCTTTTGGCCAATACTATTGACGCCATATTCATAAGTTTCGGAATTTTTGAGAACTTTTTTATTCAAAATTGACATGAACGAAGTGATGTTGCCGATTTGTCACCACAGCAATAAATCGGTGAGTCGCCAATTTGTTGCCATTGACGATTGTTGCCTATTTCTCATGTTTTGCATGGTGGGAAGTAATAAGAAGGCAGTCGTGAGTATTGCCGACTTCAACTTTTTGTTTCGAAAATTCCTTTTGATCTCCGCGTTGCCAACTTCACATATGCTGATAAGGTGTGTTTCCGTAGGCTGTCAAATTCGGTTCGCAAGGACCATGTTTACGAATTGACGAGATTGTAGCTTTTGGTTTTCAATATATGTTTGTGCCTTTAATTCAATTTCAAATCTTAAGCCTAATTAACAATAATGATCAATATATGTGTGTGTGAACGCTAATATGAAAAGGAATGTGAGTGAATGAAAAGAGATTTGTATGTATGTATATAAAAATAAAATGTAAATTCCAAGATTTTCAAAGTTTTAAGTTATCCAAGTTCTACAAGATTTTAAGTTCAAAATAAAGAAATAACCGCAAGTTACAAATAGATATTATTGTAGATTCCAATAGAACAAATTAATTTCCAAACAGAAGTTGGTGAAGTAAATTAAGTTACGCTGATGGTGTTAAGTCCCGCGTTGATGTTGTGCAAAAACGGCCAGGGGATCCTCCTTGTTGTTTGATGCTCCGGTGAATGCAAAAAGAGGTAGATGGCAATTTGGCGGCTGCCTTTATAGGCAACACTGGAAATGGATTCTCGTGCACCTTTTTCGAACTTCCAGCTCAGCAGGGATGATTATGGCTGAAAGTGGTGCCATGATGCAAAAAACTTTGGGAAATTTAAGGGAGCGCAAGTCCCTTAAACAATGTAAAAAGCGCACTTTTTCACATCTGAAAAAACTTTGGCTATATCTCAAAAACTATTATAGTTTCTTATATTTTGGGTACATATTCAGATTCAGCATACAATTTTACATGGGAAATGATGGTGAAGTGCTACAGGTGGGATTTCTTGTATGCTAGGGTCATTATCAATTACATGATTTAAAGAACTTTCCCTTAATTACTTTTACTTCACACCGCATTCAGAACTTCGTTTATGTGGGCAGAATAATCAATTTAATTAAAAGCGCAATGGCACCGTACACATTTCGCTCTAGTGTTTATACTTACGGCTTTATATCGATATCAAAGCAACCGTCTGCAAAAACAAACTAAATCAACTGATTTCATTTGTTTCATAAGTTTGGCGTGCAATCCTGTCATACCTCTTCAATAAGGGCTGCAGCGGAAAAGTTTAATAGAAGTGAAGTTTATAAGCAAATAAAACTTAAATTCGAATTTCGCAATGATAAGTAATTGGCTATATTCCAATGTTAAAACAAATTGCAATAGATCTTAAAATAAAAAATTATGCTAACAATGTTCGAATGCCACTTTGAGCGAAACAGCTGATTTCCTATTCGGTTTGAGTGTAAGAGATGTTTATACACCTTTCTACCTGTCTGGAGAAATCAACTACCGATCTGATATTGAGTCTGAGCCGGAACACTTCGTACTTTCAAAAGGAATCAGTGTTGCCATGCCGTCCCGCCAGATTTATGAAAAAAATCGCTAGAATCCCGCGAAATCATTTCAATTCTCTAAACTCTTATGAAAAAATAGAGTCTTTTATAATTTAGCAGTTCAATTTTATTTGATTAAATTAGAGATCAAATTTGTATAAAAAAAAAATTATAATTTCAACAAAAACGAGAAAAACAAATTCGTTCCTTTAACAAAAGCCAAATAGGAACATCGCTATACGCTATATACAAGCGTTGGGACTAAATAAACCCTTATTAATAGCTTTAATTTCGATAAACCGAAAAGATTCAAAATCGGCCATAAGAATATCACCTTCGTTTTCGTGACTGTTCAGCTATTTGGAGATTGTAAAATGTAGTCAATGCAAAACTTATTTCCATGTTTAAGTCCATACCTGCATATCAATGACAGTTAGTACATAAAGGCCTGTATGCAGTTCTCAAGAAAAGCTGAAATTCCATACAAAATGACGTACAAGAAATGGCTAAGAAATTTTCTTAAGTCAAATTTCCTTCTAGCAGTACGCAGTTCTTAAGAAATTTGCTACGCTTTTTACTACGGTTTTCTAAAGTTTTTTGTGAAAAAAGAGCACAAGCCAACCCAGGTTTGCAACAGAAATATATGCCCGTTCTATTATTTATTGAGGAAAGAGTGAGGCAACAGGCTGTGAAGTATCAAAAATGAAGTAGTCAAAATTCCTTGGACACACACGCGAAATAATTGCAATTTTTTCTTGACCGTTTTCTTGAGAGCTGCATACAGGGCTTAAGTCTTAAAAAAAAATTGTAAATAAAACATAACGAGGGCTTATATTCAATACCCCCTATCAGCACTTTTCACAAAAATTAGATTCTGATATAAAAATCCACCTAAGACTTAACTATCATCGGTGATATTAATGTTGACCTTGTATAACGCTTGGAAGAAGAATTTACTATTGAATTGCAGTCATAATAAGCATCAGTGATATTGATGGGTTCTAATATCACAAAGTAGTTTTTGTAAAAATTGCAGATAGAGGGTATTGAATATAAGCCCTCGATATGTACATGTGGTGTCAAACTAAATACAAACCTTTGATGTAATGTTGAAAATTCGAAAAAAGGTAACCGTTAAAAAATTAGCAATAGCAATCAGCGTATCAGTCTCATCGTTTTTTAGTAGTGCATAATATAAATGTAAAAAATTGCAATCACTATGAATAAAATCGCTAAAAACTAGCTAAGAGCTCTTAAATAAACTCTAAAAATCCCGCTTATCACCGAATTCTAAATTTTACCGCTAAGGACCAGTTTCTCAGTGCCAGTTTAAACTTAGATTAAGGTTCATAGAAAGCATGTATGGTAATACGAATTCGGTAGTATGGTCGGGAAGCGAACTTTTCGAAAGCTTTGAAACAGTATCTGGGGTAAAACAAGGGTGCTTACCTTTACTTTTCGCGTTGTACATTAACGATTTATATGAATATTTTGATGGGGGGATTCAAATACCAGGTATAGAAGGTACAGTTAAATTGCTATTGTAATATTGGCAGCTGATATAAAAATCTTACAGANTCTCACCTTTACTTTTCGCGTTGTACATTAACGATTTATATGAATATTTTGATGGGGGGATTCAAATACCAGGTATAGAAGGTGCAGTTAAATTGCTATTGTAATATTGGCAGCTGATATAAAAATCTTACAGAAAATGATACATAATCTGGGGGAATATTCTGCTACCTGGGAGTAACACTAACACCGACAATGAATTTTAAAAGACACGTGGAAAAAGAACGTTAGATGCCAAAAACAGTATGAATACACCTGGAAAATCTTTTTAAGAAAGCCGAACGTATCACTAAGGTTAAAATAGAAAATTTTCTTAGCAGTTTGTAGAGCCATTCAAACTTATGCCGTGCAGGTTTGGGGTTTTGGACAGTTTGAAGAGGTCGACAAGTTAATGCTCTTCTTTATCAAAAGAGTGTTACGTTTGCCAAACTATACACCAACGTTCATAATAATGCTAGAAACAGGTGTAGAAAATGGACACATATTTAGTCTAGATCTACATTTACGATACATAAGTAAAAGCTGTGACAGACGGCAAAGCTTATGCATATAATCTGGCATACATATGCGCATAATAATTTTGACCTCACAGACGGCAGTTATGCGGATAAACGAGCCGCAAGGTCGTGGGTTCGAGTCCCACGGCTAATTAAATTTTCATTTTTTTTTATTTTTTTTTTCATTCTTTTTTTTATACGTTCTATATTTTTTTTACGTTGCTTTCAGTTAGTTGTTGTTGACTTTTTATTAAAATTCAACTCTAAAAATTTAAATTAACTGATAGTAAAATAAAAAAAGTGATATAAAATAAAGCAAATGAAAACAAAATAAAGTAACATTAAATATATAGATCAAATAAAATAAAAAAAATATAAAATAAATAAAAACAAAAAAAAATTTCGCAATCGCTCCAACCGAGGATCGAACCTGGCAGCTACAGGCTTGTATCCCGTAACTCTTACCACTCGGCTACTGCGGACGCGGAGAACGCGCGCTTTATTTGCTTACTTGTAGAAAAGACAACAGCTGACCAGTGTTGTCAACGAAAACTGCCCGGATCCGAGTTAATNTTTAGTCTAGATCTACATTTACGATACATAAGTAAAAGCTGTGACAGACGGCAAAGCTTATGCATATAATCTGGCATACATATGCGCATAATAATTTTGACCTCACAGACGGCAGTTATGCGGATAAACGAGCCGCAAGGTCGTGGGTTCGAGTCCCACGGCCAATTAAATTTTCATTTTTTTTATTTTTTTTTTCATTCTTTTTTTTATAAGTTCTATATTTTTTTTACGTTGCTTTCAGTTAGTTGTTGTTGACTTTTTATTAAAATTCAACTCTAAAAATTTAAATTAACTGATAGTAAAATAAAAAAAGTGATATAAAATAAAGCAAATGAAAACAAAATAAAGTAACATTAAATATATAGATCAAATAAAATTAAAAAAATATAAAATAAATAAAAACAAAAAAAAATTTCGCAATCGCTCCAACCGAGGATCGAACCTGGCAGCTACAGGCTTGTATCCCGTAACTCTTACCACTCGGCTACTGCGGACGCGGAACACGCGCGCTTTGTTTGCTTACTTGTAGAAAAGACAACAGCTGACCAGTGTTGTCAACGAAAACTGCCCGGATCCGAGTTAATTCCCAAAAATTTCGTGCATTTGTTCGGCTGCTTATGCGCATATTAAAGAGGAAAATGCATGAGTCAAAGCAAATAAAGGCTGGTTATGCAAATAATCGAGCCCGTTTGTCTACCGTATAAAACTATGTTTGAGTACAGTAACGACCGATTACCTTGGAAGCTATCTAATCTTTTACTTCGCAAAAAGCTTTTATGGGCAAAGGAACTAAATCAAATTGGCAAGGAACTGTAACTGAGTTGGACCAGTAGTAATTTGAGTAAACGTAGCTGGGAAGAAAACTGTGTGAGTCTGTTAGGTAAGTTGAAGCAAAAATATTTGGAGGGGTGGCATGCGAAAGCCAGGCAAACGGACAGAGTTTATAAAAATTTAAACTATAGTGCAGGACAGCTTTATATAGCAGATGGTTGTAGTCAAGACCAGATTATGTGGATTTTTAAGGCCCGTAGTAATTTAATCGAATTAAATGGTAATGGTTTCTTAAACACAATTAAAACATGCTAACTGTGTGACCAAAACTTTTTGGAAAATGTTCAGCATTTTCTAGGAACGAGCCCAGTTTTTCGAGAGTTTAGAAAATATTATCTAGGCAAGAGTATATTAGAAGAAACAGAGGTAGTAAATATACTGAATTGTAACATAGACTTAAGAAAACTTGTAAATTATATAAGAGGTGCAATAGAATACAGGAAGTGCGTTTTTCAGGATTCAATTATAATTAAAAGGTCGTATGAAAAATTACACAGTTCCGACTTACGGCAAGAGTTATAGTCGTGTTCCATACTTTTGAAATATTGTCTAGTTATTTACATAAATACATTTGTGAAGCAATTTGTAAAACTATAAGGAAAATAAATGGAAAACTAACCAATTAACTAACTTAGATTAAGTAAATTGAGTTTAAATTGAACAGCTGGCTGACATTTGATTGGTTGATTTTAGTTTAAACCAGATCGGGCGTTTAAACTTGGTTTAAACCACGGCCGTGCACTGAAAAACTGGCCCTAAGTATAAAAAATAAAATAAAAACTTTTTAATATACCACGCTTTTATAAATGGACTAAAAATTAGAAAGTAATATATCTCAGTCCCATAGAATTTTGTTTGATAACTTTTGATTTTGAAATTTTAGCAAAAGTCATTATAAAGAATTTATGAGATTTAAAACAAAAAACGTGGAGCGCATGCAATACAAAGCATTAGATTTAATTGACAATAGTCAAACTACATAACATAGACCTAAAATTTCTACAGAGAAAGTTCAAATTAGAGATCGATTTTAAGCGGTCGTTATTAATATACCTACATCACTGGTGCACAGCGTTGGCAGAGCTCCCAATACAAGCGCAATATTTTTGTATCTGTATGTGTGTACTCAGCAAAACAGCTCGCGCATGTGACCGCGGAACTCCACAGGCAAACAGCGATGGCCTACCATCTGTCATTTTGACAGATTATTGCCAGCAATATGATTGCAAGATTTTGTGTGTGGGCACTTTGATATCTTAACATATCATTTTTAAAATGGCGCCAACAAAGCATGTTCGATGTATTGAAGCTCTTAAGCATTTGGAAATGCTAAAACAACTTTATAAAGAGGAGGAAAAAAGAAAAAAGCCGCGGTTTTGGGTGAACCCATTTTTAATGCAGAGGGAACTTCACGACTTGGAAGCAAACCTTTTAAAAAACATTTTATGGGAAGATGGTACCGACTTCAACAACTTTTGCAGGATGTCCATTGACCAATTCAATGAGGTTCATTCACTGGTAAATACACATATATGTACATGAAATATTTTTTATTTGAAGGGCTTGTAACATGGAAAGACTACGATAACCGGGCGACGAATTCTGATCATGTATTTCGATGTATTTCCACGTGAGGAAACCGGGAAAAATTACTTTAAAAAATCCATCTGTAAAAATGCTGTAGATAGCGTAGCCGATGTTGGCCGGCCAGTGTTAGTTTTTTGAAGCCCGACCAAATCCGGGGAAACTTTTCTTTTACGACCGACCGTTGTCTACGTGGTGGGCAGAGGCCCGTAGGGAGCCCTTACAAGAGGGGCGGAGGACCCTCTTTTGTCAAGTGTGATCCTTTGCCAACGTGTACATGTTATAAATAATAATTTCGCCCAACCCATTACGACGTAATGAACGAAACAAAAGCGGCCATGTAGCTTTGCAACCCGCAATTGATAGTATTTCAAAATTTTTTCATAAAATTAGTAAATATTATATAATAAAAGTACTTTTAAACAAAAGTGCGATCTTTTAGCAACGTATGCATGTGATCAACAATGTCGGCCTACCCTTTCCGGCGTATTAAGTAAAACAAAATCGGCCGTAAAAGAAAGCCAACCCCAAAAGCAGCTTGCGCAAAAGTAGTCCAATTGTTTAAATATGTAAATAGTCAAGGTGGAATTTGTTCATAATTTCTCCTGGATTCCTCATCCGAACATCCATATGAATACATGAATAAAACTTGGCCACCCGGTTATCGTACACGTGACTGTAACATACATACATATGTATTTATATATTTACATGCATATATAGGTGGATACTAAAATTAAAAAAAGTGATACAAGGATGAGATGTGCCATTACAACAATAGTTCGCCTAGCTATAACTTTGCGCTACTTAGCGACTGGCGATTCGTTTCGTTCTTTGGAATTTCTATCACACATATCACGAAAAACAATAAGCAAATTTTTGCCAGAAGTTTTGGAAGCATTGACTGAAGCACTTCAGGAGGAATATTTAAAGGTGCTTATTGTAATTTTTCCATTCTACATATCGCTAGCTTAGAGTCAAAAGTTGCTAAGTCCAGTTTTTCTTAAAACATACATACATATATGTACATATTTTGATAGAAGAAGCAGTTTCTATTCGGTTATACGCAAATTTGCTAAGTCCATAATAGTCAATGAAAATTGTATAAGCAAAAAGAATACAAAAACGTCTCATCAACGAATTAAAATCTTGTATTGAAGTTTTTGCAAATTAAGTGCTTGAAGAAAATGTGTTTGAAACGTGTTTATTCTCTCCTGTAAAATTTGAAAAACTGCACTTAGAAACTTATCAATTTAAGCCAGCGACATGTGTAATAGTTTTTAACATAAATATGTACATCTATTGTATGTGTATGTTTTATTCTATAGACACCTACAACAGAAAAAGAGTGGTTGGATGTTGCAAATAATTTTGAATCTCTTTGGCAGTTCCCGCACACTTTAGGAGCAATTGACGGAAAGCACATTCGGTTAAAAGCGCCTCCAAATTCTGGTTCCGACTATTTCAACTATAAAGGCTATTTTAGCGTGGTTTTGCTTGCTGTTGTCGATGCTCACAGTCGTTTTATTTATGTGGATATTGGAGCAAACGGCAGGGCATCTGATGTTATGGTGTATAAAAACTGTTCTTTATATAATGCGTTGTTAAATAACCAGTTAAATTTACCTACTGATAATCCTTTATGTGGCCAAGTTTGCAAAACACCCTATTATTTTATCGGCGATGACATTTTTGGGTTAAGTCGGCACTTGATGAAAGCCTATAACCGAAGTTCAAACCTTACCACGTCGCAGGAGGCGTATAATTATAGACTAAGCAGAGCACGAATGACTGTGGAAATGGCTTTTGGCAGGCTGGCTGCGCGTTTTCGTGTCTTTCACAGGCCAATAGAAGTTTCTTTAGAAACATGTGATGCTCTTATAAAAGTTTGCTGCGTTTTACACAATTACCTGACACGAAAACTGATTCAGCCTCCGAGTCCTCAGGATGATTGCTCTGCTCAAAGCCTTCCACAGACAATTTCCAGTTTACCAGTACAAGAACATGACACATACAAACACTCCTGCAAAATTCGAGATAACATATGCAAATATTGTGTAACCGACGGGGATGTTTCATATCAGTGGATAAAAATAAAAAAAACAAGTCGCAAAGTAAAAAGTAAAAATTGCTTGTTCAGAAAGTAAAAACGTTATTTTTAATTTCATATTAGGAAAGTGGTTTCCGGTATTGGTACTGGTATTTTTAGATCAGAATTTTTTAGAAATATTTCGGGTATGCAGTTTTGTAGCCCATTCTAATCAAGTACAAGTTTCAATTAGCAAAAATTATGCGTTCAATATATCGCATGAACAAAAGCAATTTTTATATGGAAGAAAATGCTAATATTTCTAAAAAATTCTGATCTAAAAATACGAGTACCAATACCGGAAACCACTTTCCTAATATGAAATTAAAAATAACGTTTTTACCTTCTGAACAAATAATTTTTAGGCAAAAAACAAAACCGACTTAAATTCTCATTCAAAAATTTAATAGTACCGTTAATTTCTTCATGACCGCTATATACCATCGCACCAAAATTAGAGATATTCTTGTTGGTCTTTCCTATTAACAACACAAAAAAAACATTTAACCACAATAAGCAATCACATCGCCTTCAAAATCTCAATCTAATAGGTTTGTTTTCAAATTTTTTAAACATTTTATTTTCATATAAATTCATCAAAAAGTAACGATAAATAAAAACTTAACTTTAACGAATAGAAAAGTGAATTGTAAGTGGGGTACATGTGTTAAATGTAATGCAAATATGTATGCATATATTAACTAAAATAAAGTTTTCTTAAATGCTATTTTATAATTACACTGGGTGACAGTGTAAATTAACATGGATCGTAACATACACCCCCGACAAACGATAGCACATCATTTATAACTTTTGTACAAAGTCTGAAAATTAGATTTAAATGGTATTTGTTAGATAAAGAGCTATACTTTTATAGAAAAATAATGAACCTTAAATAATCAAAAGAAAAGTAGTCAAAACGTGTAAAAATGGTGATGTGCTATATTTTGTCGCGGGGTGTAGGATCTACTCGAGTAATAAACAACTGTAACATGTGAAAAATACATATATGTATATATAGCATGTATAGTCATGTGAAAAATAATAGGGACAGGGCCTTTTGGACCAGTTTTGGCTATTTTTCTTTTGATTGTTCAATGTAACATAATTGATTATCAAACAAACACCATATAAATCCAAATTTCAAACTTTAGAGGAAAATTCAAAGAAATTTTACAACAAACTTTTTATTAAGAATTTTTAGAAAAAATCCAAGTATGCAGTTTTATAGCCCATTAAATTCTAGCTTAAGAAAATCTAAGTTTGAAGTGGCTAAGATTACGAGCACGCAATTTGCTGGACAATTTTTTTTTTATAGTTAGAAGAAAATAATAACATCCGCAAAAAAATTATCAAAAATCAACGCTTATTCTTAGCCACTTGAAACTTGGACTTTCTTAAGCTAGAATTTAATGGGCTATAAAACTGCATACTTGGATTTTTTCTAAAAATTCTTAGTAAAAAGTTTGTTGTAAAATTTTTTTGAATTTTCCTCTAAAGTTTGAAATTTGGATTTATATGGTGTTTGTTTGATAATCAATTATTTACATTGAGCAATCAAAAGAAAAATAGCCAAAACTGGTCCAAAAGGCCCTGTCCCTATTATTTTTCACATGACTATACATGCTTATGTTATTTCAACTGGAATTTTTATGTACATAAGTTTCATATTTAAGTACGAAGTTCTATTTAATTGTAAGTTTGAAAAATAAAAATACTATAATGGTGTGTGATAAACCGTTTTCGAAATACTTTAATATTGAAGACATTAGCCGTGTTTTTGTGTACTTTTTGAAATGTGGATATATATGGTGATTATTATATAATGAGCTAGTCTTTTGTATAAAATTAATAAACATTAAATAAACACAAGAAAAATAACTAAAACTGGTCAAAATGTCGCTAACCTATTGGCGTTTTCGTCTCTGCCGAAAAATGATGCGCTTTCATTCCCTCTTTTATTAGCCTTGTCAAAATGTCTAACTTTTTAATCAGCGTTTTTGAGAAATTGTTGGTATGCAGCCTTGTAGTCCTTAAATTTTAGTATAATAAGATCCAGTTTCAAGTAGCTAGGGCTTGCCGTTGATTTTTGAAAATTTTTTCGTTAAGACATTTTGCGAAAATTTTGCAGATTTCATAATTTTGGCACGAATTCTAAAAATCTCGATTTATATGTGTTTTGTTAAGTAATCAGCTATACTTTCATAAAAAAATGTTACATTAAATAATATAAAGCAAAATATCCAACACTTGTTAAAAGGTCGCGTCCCAATTTTTATTTGGGTCACTGTATTTGTGTTAAATTTAGTAAAAACTAATATCTGCTTCATCCAAAGCAAGTTGTACTAAATCCGGTTCAACAATGTGCGCTTCCTGCTCTGAAGATTCTATGTTTTGAAGAACTTTACGTGTTACAATGCTGTGAATTTCGGACATTGCTTCCGTGGCCTGACGCAGTGGCAACTGCTCTAATTGCATGGCAATAGTTATCCCAAAATTAATAAAGACATTGTCAGCATCCGCTTAAGTTGCAGATGTGACTATTGCTTCAATGGCTTCATCACATTTTGCATTCTTATCATACTTGCGGTTTCTTCGTTGACGGTTCGAACGTGATGGTGTCGAAGACGAAGGGGAGCTCGATATTGGTGTTGAAAGTTATGGTAATGTTGTAGCGTGAGTGTCAGCATCAGGGTTCGGATTTACCTCAATTTAGCCCCTCGCTCGCTCGTTAGTTTGCTCTGAGCTTGCCTAACTCAC
>NW_016157825.1:95600-105558 GCF_001687245.7 Rhagoletis zephyria | reverse complement strand
GTAAAAATGGTGATGTGCTATATTTTGTCGCGGGGTGTAGGATCTACTCGAGTAATAAACAACTGTAACATGTGAAAAATACATATATGTATATATAGCATGTATAGTCATGTGAAAAATAATAGGGACAGGGCCTTTTGGACCAGTTTTGGCTATTTTTCTTTTGATTGTTCAATGTAACATAATTGATTATCAAACAAACACCATATAAATCCAAATTTCAAACTTTAGAGGAAAATTCAAAAAAATTTTACAACAAACTTTTTATTAAGAATTTTTAGAAAAAATCCAAGTATGCAGTTTTATAGCCCATTAAATTCTAGCTTAAGAAAATCTAAGTTTGAAGTGGCTAAGATTACGAGCACGCAATTTGCTGGACAATTTTTTTTTTATAGTTAGAAGAAAATAATAACATCCGCAAAAAAATTATCAAAAATCAACGCTTATTCTTAGCCACTTGAAACTTGGGCTTTCTTAAGCTAGAATTTAATGGGCTATAAAACTGCATACTTGGATTTTTTCTAAAAATTCTTAGTAAAAAGTTTGTTGTAAAATTTTTTTGAATTTTCCTCTAAAGTTTGAAATTTGGATTTATATGGTGTTTGTTTGATAATCAATTATGTTACATTAAACAATCAAAAGAAAAATAGCCAAAACTGGTCCAAAAGGCCCTGTCCCTATTATTTTTCACATGACTATACATGCTTATGTTATTTCAACTGGAATTTTTATGTACATAAGTTTCATATTTAAGTACGAAGTTCTATTTAATTGTAAGTTTGAAAAATAAAAATACTATAATGGTGTGTGATAAACCGTTTTCGAAATACTTTAATATTGAAGACATTAGCCGTGTTTTTGTGTACTTTTTGAAATGTGGATATATATGGTGATTATTATATAATGAGCTAGTCTTTTGTATAAAATTAATAAACATTAAATAAACACAAGAAAAATAACTAAAACTGGTCAAAATGTCGCTAACCTATTGGCGTTTTCGTCTCTGCCGAAAAATGATGCGCTTTCATTCCCTCTTTTATTAGCCTTGTCAAAATGTCTAACTTTTTAATCAGCGTTTTTGAAAAATTGTTGGTATGCAGCCTTGTAGTCCTTAAATTTTAGTATAATAAGATCCAGTTTCAAGTAGCTAGGGCTTGCCGTTGATTTTTGAAAATTTTTTCGTTAAGACATTTTGCGAAAATTTTGCAGATTTCATAATTTTGGCACGAATTCTAAAAATCTCGATTTATATGTGTTTTGTTAAGTAATCAGCTATACTTTCATAAAAAAATGTTACATTAAATAATATAAAGCAAAATATCCAACACTTGTTAAAAGGTCGCGTCCCAATTTTTATTTGGGTCACTGTATTTGTGTTAAATTTAGTAAAAACTAATATCTGCTTCATCCAAAGCAAGTTGTACTAAATCCGGTTCAACAATGTGCGCTTCCTGCTCTGAAGATTCTATGTTTTGAAGAACTTTACGTGTTACAATGCTGTGAATTTCGGACATTGCTTCCGTGGCCTGACGCAGTGGCAACTGCTCTAATTGCATGGCAATAGTTATCCCAAAATTAATAAAGACATTGTCAGCATCCGCTTAAGTTGCAGATGTGACTATTGCTTCAATGGCTTCATCACATTTTGCATTCTTATCATACTTGCGGTTTCTTCGTTGACGGTTCGAACGTGATGGTGTCGAAGACGAAGGGGAGCTCGATATTGGTGTTGAAAGTTATGGTAATGTTGTAGGCGTGAGTGTCAGCATCAGGGTTCGGATTTACCTCAATTTAGCCCCTCGCTCGCTCGTTAGTTTGCTCTGAGCTTGCCTAACTCACGAGCAACAAACGAGGCTGGTTGCAAACGAGCACTCGTTTAGTACGAGCGCACGCGGTGAGCAGCCAGCGAGCGAGTAAGCAAACGAGGGCAGCGCAAGAGTAGAGCAGCAAGCAAACGAGGACCTCATTAGCTCTGCCCTCGCGAGGGCGGCGTTGCGAGCGAGGCACTCATTTGCAGCAGCAGACGAGCGAGGCGAGTAAACGGGCGAGGCAGATGAGGCAAGCAGATTAGACAGGCAAACGGGTTGTTTGGTCAGCAAAAATGTATGGGATAAAAATTGCATCAACTAAGAACTTCGAGTAAAGGATTGTATTCACGCATGCAGATATGTATATACATATGTACATACATATATACACATATGTATATATTTATTTATGTATATATTCTCATGCACAGAAGAATAGATGCGTGCTATTTTGGCCAGTTTTATCTACTAGGTAGGCACATGAGTAGGACATTAGCATTTTCAAATGAATATTCCTGGTTTAGTCCCCATACATATGTATGTATGTAGTATAATACAAACTACTATTTGGGGTGTTAAACAATATTTGATAATTAAGGCTGGTCCACATAGAACTTTCGCGTTGAATTTGCAGTTGGCGTTGGTTTGACAGAACGCACGTTAAAAGTATGCGTTCTACAATGAAGCTTGGCAGAGACTACTTTGGCCACTAAATTAACATATTAACCAGAGATAAATTAATATTTTATATCAATAATTGCATTTATTGCCCTCATTTGATTAAAAGGAAAAAGCATTTCATATAATTTTATTTATTTGCAACAGCTGGCGACCGACGCAGCGATCTTTCTGCTTTGTGTGTGTGTTTGTCTGCTCTTAGCGTTGCCTAATTTTGGCTATGTGGACGGCTGCTTTGAAATTCAACGCCAACGCAACGGCAAAGTTGTATGTGAACCAACCTCTATTCTTTGTTTACGCAAATTTTCCCATGTCTACATATCCATACATATGTACATACATATATACATATGTCCTTCAACAACAGGCCACAAATACATTTTTCACCAAGGATTATATTTCATTCATCAGGTATACAGCATAACTGCTACAAGTAGCAAACTATTTTGTTTTGTGCTTACTTGTTTTTTGTTTCTGCGGCACAAACGATTATAATATCTTCGTTACTTACTTTTCTCTGTAAAGACAAAATACATGCATATGTACATACATACATACATAAATACATACATACTTATATAACTACGCATGTTATGTATGTACATATGTAACTATAAAAAATATTTCATTCCATAATCTATGCTTATGTACGTAATAAATTTTATTTGTTGTTTTAAATGCTGCCCTAATATAATATTCACATGTTTATATGCATATGCACATATGTAGATACAATCATTAACATACTTTCGTACATAATCTATTGACATACATTCCTATATTTCTATGCACAAAAATGCATGTGTTTTATAGTACACTCGGAGCGCTCGCTCGTCGCTCACTCGTCTTACCTAGCAGAGCGAGTAAGCAGACAGCTACTCGCCTCGCACCGCGAGCGAGGCCACACACAACAGCCTCGCTCGTTTAATAGGAGCGCGAGGAACAAGCAGCGCTCGCTCGTTTGCCGAGCAAGCCAAACTTCTCGTGCCTCGCCTCATTGCTGCTACGAGTACGAGCTGCGAGCGCCTCGTTGCCTGCGAGGCATTGAGTAGGAGTTTGCTCGCTCGCTCCCTCGAACTCCGAGTTTTTGCCTACACTGGTCAGCATACTATCTTCGGTCAGAGTTGAATCTAGCAAGTTTTCCTCAACTACAGCTTCTATGCTTATCTAGTGGGAATATACATATTATTAGTTAAAAACCCTTTTTTCTTATTTTAACGGTATACAAATTTGTACAAAATGTATATTTGCTCTGCTTACACTGCTTAAATTGCTCACTGTTTTTCTTAAAACAAGTACGGAGTCTAGGAAGCTCATTTCCGCAAAATAAAACAAGTGAGGTTCGTAAAAAGCGTCCGCTGACGAGCCAGATTTCTTACAGTTTTCAATCTTCTTTTTTTCGTTAACATATGCCGTGCGTAGATGTTTTAATTTCTTCTTTACTTCATCGGAACTCTTTCCACACGCTTCCGAAATTTGGATCCACGCATTTTTCTTTAAATCGACTCGCTTGTATGTTGCACTTTGGTAATTCCAAAGGCATTCGAATTGCCTGTACAAATTTATTAGCTTTAGAACCTCCGCCATGCGCCAATCCATATTTACTGGAAATGGGAACATACAATTCATGAGTCGAATACCAAGCATGTATGGAATAATATAATTTATTAAAACATACTTACATAATTATGTATTTTAATTCTTTTATTCTACTTCCAAAAGTTGACGTACAAGTAATACTTTTATAACGTTGCTTCACTTTAATAGAAGACTTATTTGCCCAAGAATTAAACTAAAACGCCAACGTTCTATTCGATTTACTCTTTTACTTGCAAAAATCTAACCACAAATAATTTTATTCGCAGAACACCTTCATTTATCTCTAAAATGGCAATGATGTTGCTGCCAGCAAGCTTTTACACAAATGAAAATTAGCTGTCAAATCAAAAAAATGACAGGTGATGGCAGGCAATAGATGTCAAGCAATAAGCTCTGACATATATTTCAGGCCATGAGCAATAAGCGGTCTCCATTGGAAATATATTTTCTGACATAGTTTTCACGACATCAGTGTTTTCCTGTGGAGACAGGGCCTGATGCTTACAGCATGAAGTACAAACGCAAACTGACCGGCTGCTAGCGGCGCATAAGTTCGGTAGCTGCGCACACACGACTTGTATGTGAAAGCCGAGTAGCTCCCGGAGACTCCCGTGTGCACCACTGACCTACATACATGCATATATTACTCTTCATATCAATTCAGGTCTATTATATGCGCCCCACGCTTTTCATTTTCAATCTCATAAATTCTTTATAATGACTTTTGCTAAAATTTCAAAATCAAACAAATTTTATGGGACTGAGATATATTATTTTCTAATTTCTAGTCCATTTACAAAAGCGTGGTATATTAAAAAGTTTTTTATTTTATTTATTTTCCACTTTTTAGTCTTGTCTGTATAAAATTTTGCAATAGATATTAAAATAATTCAACTTGCAGTGAAAAGAGAACAGAAGACAATGCAAGCAAAATGCATGTGGTGATCGTCGGTTCGAATCCTACTGAAAGAAGTCTGATGAGGAAATGTGGTGATTTCCGAAATAGCTATCACTTCTACCATTTTTTCAAATTATTGTTGCTTTTCCACAATAAATTTTCATTTAAAAAACGGCCTCGAGCTCAATATAAATTGTTGAATATAATTGTTATAAGGCCAAAAAAATAACAAAAACAAATAACTTAAGGACGAGCACACCTAAAAGTTAAACATTCTAAAAATAGAATTATTAGCAAAAACCAACAATACCAACAACCACATGATCAAGTGAATTGCAGCGGAATAGCTGCGCTTGATTGTGTTGGCATAACAAAAATGAAAATAGTGGAAAAAAGCAAACGATAATTTACAAGGCGTTCTTAGCACGGTGCATAGGCAACTAGGCTGTCAGTGGTGATCGTCGGTTCGAATCCTACTGAAAGAAGTATGATGAGGAAATGTGGTGATTTCCGAAATAGCTATCACTTCTACCATTTTTTCAAATTATTGTTGCTTTTCCACAATAAGTTTTCACTTAAAACGGCCTCAAGCTCATAAAAATTGTTGAATATAATTGTTATAAGGCCATAAAATAACAAAAAACAAATATTATTTCTTAAGCTATATAACCAAACTATCAATGGGCAGCCATAAAAGTTCCCACTTCTACTTGACCTTTGACGTACGTCAAAGAGAACATAGTCGTTTTAATAATATTTTTTTCCTGTGCTTTAAATACCTGCTTTGGCTTCTTTCTTTATTATGATTTTTTTGGACCAATCTTAAAAAAAACTACTAGACACAAAAGAAGAAAGTGTGCACTGTAATTTTTAACAACATTTTCGTGATTTGCTTTTGATGTTATAGGCGGCATACACGGTGCGTCTGACTCGTGAGTCAGTTTGGATTTGTTTGTGAAAATAAATATGTGTTAGTTACACCAACATGACTCCCGGCATGACTCTGAATGATTCAACTATGTGTACTCGAAGGCGAGGCAACACGTACACAAATGACTCGCGAGTCAGACGTACCGCGTATGCCACCTATTACATATATTCGTTTGAATAATTTCAAATGGGGCTCTTTGGGGAATTTATTTTTAGCAAAAATTTTAAAAACAGTAGTTTTGTTTACTTGTTGGATAATATTTTGTTCATAGGGATATACATGGATCCTTGGCTAAAAACTGCTGGGGTAAAACTGTCCTTTCTTTTCTATTTAAAGTCAATGAGTAAGCTCCTTCAATAGGGATTTCCAGTAGAAATCATCAACGTTTAGCTATAAAGAGAATCGGTGCTCAAATAATTAATAAGCAGGGAATGGATTTTATGGAAATTGCCTTTTTTTCTGCTAAAGAGATAGAGTATATTCGATTAAGAATGTCCACGATTTAGCTTTCTCTGATTCCATATATACACATTTGATGTTGCCTTTTTTNGCTGTTTAAACAACGATCTCGCCATTATGCTAGATTCTAATTGTTTTTTAAAAATACTTGACATCCGCATTCGCATCCGCATCCGCGGATGTTAGCTGTTAGATATTCACATCCGCATTCGCATCCGCGGATGTCTAAAATTCCACATCCGCAACATCCCTAGTGCGTACATACATATAGCAGCAATTAATTTCATTTAAAGAAATGGTGTGTTGTCCATTTCCGCTGTAGCGTATGTAGTGCATATTTTTAGGCGCAATATTTAACTTCTTCTGGCGGGGCGACATCTACCTCTAGAGTTTTTCTAATTGTATGGCTTTCATATGACACCTACGACGAGGTTGATATCTAGACTAGGTTTGCCATAAATACCTTTGCTATATTTATAGTATAAATGGTGGTCGGGACACACAACATGGCAAGTTGATAAAAGCGTTGTAAAGTTGCTAGATCTAGAATTGAAATTAAGTTTATACATGTTTTGCGTCGTGGCGAATTGAATTGAAATGACTTATTCCTGCGTATAAACGTAGGAAATGGTACTATTTTTAGCTGATGTTAAACCAGTAATGGGCATTTCATGTCACTCATACAGCTCAACTGTACGCTTTTCACACGTATATACTCACACACACGGTTGCCACTTGTTATAGAAATAACCAACCAAAATCTGAAGAAAAAACAAAATTGAAAAAAAAACAAATTTGTTATCAATGTATCTATTACAGAAAGCAAAACAAAAAACAAAAATTCAACAATTTTATTGAGCTTGGCCGGGTTTTTTATTGAAAATTTTGTGGAAAAACAACATTAATTTACATTTTGGTAGAAGTTTTAGCTGCTATTTCGGAAATCAAAAATAATTGAAATACCTGTGCGTTCAATCACTTGTTTAATTTTTATATACGCATATAAAACATGTTACATTAGGGTCCTTCATCTAAAGTAATAAAGGGAAAAATTCCTTAAATTTATCAGTCTATCCGCATTTTTTCTTGAACTCACCTTGGTAAATAATCGCATAAAGCTGTTTATTATTTAACTTATATGACTAGTTACGATTCATTCTTACCTTTCCATTGTGTTCATTTGCTTTTATGTGTTCGTAGCAAAAGCGACTACCTGGCAACCTGTAAGGGTTGAATTGTGCTGAAATTTATACATTTATCCACCAAAGTCGTTTGATAAAATGATAAACTTTGGTTAAATAGTTTTCCATACAAAGTTTGACAGCTCATTTATCAAAATGATAAATTTATCACTTTATCAAGTTTATTAAGAGTTTATCACTTTTTATGAAGACCCCTATTAAAAATGGTAATTTGAAAAATTCATTTATTCCTTTATGAAATTCAGTATGCAATAATACGTCTTGTAAAGAAACATTTGCTAATTTTTAATTTAAAAACAAAAAACCAAACCAGAGAAAAAACTACCAAACAACCAAATTAGAAAAATTAAAGAAAAACAACCAACAGTGGCAACCGTNAGTTAGAAACAACCAACAGTGGCAACCGTGCTCACACATTATATTGCCGAACAAAANTATCAAGTTTATTAAGAGTTTATCACTTTTTATGAAGACCCCTATTAAAAATGGTAATTTGAAAAATTCATTTATTCCTTTATGAAATTCAGTATGCAATAATACGTCTTGTAAAGAAACATTTGCTAATTTTTAATTTAAAAACAAAAAACCAAACCAGAGAAAAAACTACCAAACAACCAAATTAGAAAAATTAAAGAAAAACAACCAAGTTTAGTTAGAAACAACCAACAGTGGCAACCAACGCTATGCTTTATATTGCCGAACAAAAAAAAAACGGACTTCAACCAATGAATCAGTCTGGAATAAGTTGTTGCCGAAGCATGTTGCGTTGTTTGCACGCTTCACAGCGCGCAGTTTTTGTCGAATTCCAGAATCGTGCGCGCACAACCTCCCCGTTTCAACTGAATCATTGTTGCCAGTTTGCGGGATTTCGCCCTTATTTCGGGATTTTATGACTAAAAAAGGCGAATGGGATTTTCTGTCGAAAACGGAATTGTTTGCATACCATACCAATCAGGAAAATTTAGTAATTGATCTATATTATGAAAATTATTTTGAGTGATTGTATTCTTTGATAATGCAAATAGTAAAATTTGCGATAGGCAAACGTTTGGGAGGTAGTCCTTAACAAAGGGGCAGTAAATATGTTCAATGGTTTCAGTGCACGGTTGTGGTTTAAACACAGCTTAAGCGCCCGAGCTGGCTGGTTTAAACTAAGATTAGCCAGTGAAATGTCAGCCAACTGATTCATTTAAACGCGAAAACGAATGAAAACGCTGTTTGTGTAAATTATTTTTGTCTTCAGAAATTTTAAAATTGAGAAAATAAAATACTATGTAGGTATATTAAGACGGGTCAATTTGTATGCACATACCTACGTGTAATTCTAAGCAACTTTGTTGAAGAAACCATGGGTCTAAAATCAATCTGGAATTTGCCAAATTGCGAAAATAGGTTTCTTAGCACTTTGCTGTAGTTTCGTAAAGAAACGTGCTGTAGGGGTTTTTTGGTATGAGGAATCCATTTCTGCACTTCCCTTTTGCTTAAAACTTCCACCGGAGGGCACAACAGTAAACAATTCCACATTTTCTTCTAAACCTGTTTTCGCAATATGGCAAACTCCTAATTGATTTTAGACCCATGGTTTCTTCGGCAAAGTTGCTTCGAATTACACGCATAGTCAAAAAAATTAACCCGCCCTAATGTATATTGTATGTATGTATGTATGTTTATTGCATATTGTTGAGAACATGATCGAATTCTCGGAGTAAGTCTCCGGTGACAGGTAATAAGATGAACGGAAATAAGGTTAATTGACTTTATTTCCCACCCTGGTGCGAAATAAAGTCAATTGACATTATTACCTTTTTAAAAACGAAATAAAATCCATTGACATTATTTCCCTTTCAAACATTAAATTTGTTTAGCTTCGCGGCGGCCTGCGTACCCCGCGAGACCGGCGCGCACACCACGTCACGCTACGCCGCGGCCCTTCCCTATTTTACTTCAAATGGCACTTAACTTTTAAATTTGGCACAAAGTGCCAAAATGGCACTTTTGTAAAAAAAAATTACATTTCAATGGTTTTTGTGAAATCCTTTGCGTGCACTTCTTTTTCTCAACTAAAATTTTCTAATTTATAAAGGCTATTCAACTGGTTTATCTTATTTTATCATTGCACTTTTGTTTGGGAAATGTAGCTTTATTTTATTGCTAAATGTGAATGATTAAAAGGAATGACACCTTTTTTGGCACTTTTATTTTTCTATTTGGCACATTTTGGCACTTTTTTATCCTCAATATGGCACCTCATAGGGAACTGAAGAAGGAAGCGAGACGTATTTGCCGCAATAAGAAGAGAGAGGCCGAAATACGTGAGTGCGAAGAGCTTGAGATGCTGGCCGACAGGAAGAACGCCCGAAAATTCTACCAGAGGGTTAGGCGA
>NW_016157825.1:90148-94965 GCF_001687245.7 Rhagoletis zephyria | reverse complement strand
ATGGATCATTTCTACACTCTTTCTTCAAATATTTCTCGTATTCCAGCTGTGCGCAGGCGTTTAGTTTTTCGCATCGTGTTTTTACATATTCGTAAATTAAATTTTTTTAATAAAATCAATTGGTGGTAGTTCATGATTGTGTGTGGATTAATATCACAACACTGAGGATTTGGCAATAACCTTTTCCATTTATTAAAAAACAACACTTACGGGGCAATGTTTATTGTAAGAACCACATTTTTTTCTATGCATCGACATACTTTAAGCATTGTTGGCGCTATTTCCATTTGAATAAGGAAATAGCGTCAATGACTTTATTTCCAAATTTTTGTTGACTTTATTTCGCTTTTGAAAAGGTAATAATGTCAATTGNTGGCAATAACCTTTTCCATTTATTAAAAAACAACACTTACGGGGCAATGTTTATTGTAAGAACCACATTTTTTTCTATGCATCGACATACTTTAAGCATTGTTGGCGCTATTTCCATTTGAATAAGGAAATAGCGTCAATGACTTTATTTCCAAATTTTTGTTGACTTTATTTCGCTTTTGAAAAGGTAATACCACCTGGTGCGAAATAAAGTCAATTGACCTTATTTCCATTGTCCTTATTACCTGTTACCAAGTCTCCACCTCCGTCAACGTGGCGATCTGGCAACGCCATGTCAGTGTGGCCAAAAGACCACGGCTGCCTGGTCGAAAGGTAACAGCACAGCAGCATCAACACAGTCGTAGACGAACCGCCGCCGCGTACGTGTGTTTTGTTTTTTGGGATCCGTGCTCATTCGCCTGTTGTTGTGCCTTTTTATAATTAAAAGAATAAAAGTGAACTTTAATTATTCCAAACAAACAAAGGTGCGTGTTTTATTATTCAGCGGTGAAGCTAATCGAAACATGGTCCTTCGAGCCGGATATGAACCAGCGACCTATGGATGTACTTTGTTATATATCGACAAGTGCATACATATTAGCACAGCATTTGAAAGGGCATTGGTACAACCCAGAGCCAACAACAAACCACACGCCTATATACATATTACTGCTTGTACTCAGACGCGCTGAGACAAGTGCATATTATCCCAGCAAACAAAACAGCGGGACCCGAAATAAAACACAACCCAGCGANTACCAAGCTCCACCTCCGTCAACGTGGCGATCTGGCAACGCCATGTCAGTGTGGCCAAAAGACCACGGCTGCCTGGTCGAAAGGTAACAGCACAGCAGCATCAACACAGTCGTAGACGAACCGCCGCCGCGTACGTGTGTTTTGTTTTTTGGGATCCGTGCTCATTCGCCTGTTGTTGTGCCTTTTTATAATTAAAAGAATAAAAGTGAACTTTAATTATTCCAAACAAACAAAGGTGCGTGTTTTATTATTCAGCGGTGAAGCTAATCGAAACATGGTCCTTCGAGCCGGATATGAACCAGCGACCTATGGATGTACTTTGTTATATATCGACAAGTGCATACATATTAGCACAGCATTTGAAAGGGCATTGGTACAACCCAGAGCCAACAACAAACCACACGCCTATATACATATTACTGCTTGTACTCAGACGCGCTGAGACAAGTGCATATTATCCCAGCAAACAAAACAGCGGGACCCGAAATAAAACACAACCCAGCGAACAATCATAAATACACATATCAAAGTATAATCAAATTTTATTCTATCAAGAATTTCAATTTTATTTTAACTAATTTTTAACCAAAGAAGAAAAATGGTCCCCTTCTCAAGCAACCAACTTGTCTGAATTTTTACTTAAGGTAAAGTTAGAGGACCTGGAGAAAACATGGGCAAAGGTGCTAGAGTCCCATAGAGAAATCAGCTTCTCTGATAGCTATACAGAACTAAGCGGCTCTGTCGAACAGAAATTCGCTAAATGCATGGAAAGCTATCAACCATGTAAATCCGAAATTTTAGAAGCCTTACAGCATTTTAGTACTGCTAGCACCAGCCAACAAGAAACTTCCAACCACCCTATAAATGATTCCCACTCCGATGGTTTTTATCTTAAGGTACCACCGTGCGACACTGAAGTCTTCCACGGTGGGTACGAAGACTGGCCAGCATTCAGAGACATGTTTACGGCAGTCTATAAAAACCACCCAAAACTAACACCTGCTCAAAAACTTTATCACCTACGCCTAAAAACAAAGGGACAAGCGGGGCTCATGGTAAAGCAATACCCATTGAGCACTGAAAATTTCGAGCGTGCCTGGGAAGCGTTGAGATCACGGTACGAAAATCGTAGGATATTGGTCGGCAACCAGCTGAAAACCCTATTAAACCTGCCTGCAATATACACAGAAAACGGAGAACAACTACAGAATATGCAGACCACAATCAACAATTGCATGTCAATCCTAGCAACACAAGGAATCCCAAAAACGGACTGGGACCCAATCCTGGTATACCTGTGTCCATCCAAACTGCCAAGTGAAAGCCTTTCGCTATGGGAACAGTCCCTCAGCTCCCGGAAGGAACTACCGCTTTGGGGAGATATGAACAAATTTCTGACCAGCAGATACGAGGTAGTAGAAAGGTTAAGTACCTATAGACCAGGCAAGGCAAAACCCCAATTTTCGAGTTCCCCATATACTTTGCTGGCGAATTCCATAAAATAAAAATAATAAATAGACCAAGGTTCCCAAAAATTTTTGTATCATCCCGTATTCAAAAGCTCCTTGGCCTACCCACAAGAAAGTCTCTACACCAAATATCCGGAATGGATGGAATGGTGGTAAGAAATTCAAATGAGATCTGCGAAATAACATTTTGTTCATCAGATTTAGCCCTAAAAGTAGACGCACAACCAATAATACTGCCAAAACTCACTCACTTCTTGCCCACATCCAAAGTATCAAGTATCGATCTCGGAGAATTGGCGGATTTAACATTGGCTGACCCTCATTGTTTGACACCATCTAAAATCGATGTGGTAATAGGCAACGATATCATCCCGGAAATTCTTACCGAAGGACTGCAACATAATGTAAGTGGAACATTGCTCGCCCAAAACACGATCTTCGGATGGATATTGAGCGGTCCAGTAGCTGAAAAGGTCGCAACGTTCAGTACCCACGTCACGGAATGCTCCGATGACCCCCTCAATCGACTTTTAAAGAAATTTTGGGAACAGGAAGAAGTTCGCCCCACCCAGCCACGATCAGAAGATGACGAATACTGCGAAATGCTATACAGGACAACCACAATCCGCCAAGAAGATGGACGCTATGTAGTAAAATTGCCATTCAAAGCGGAATTCCCGGAAAACCTGGCACTCGGTCACTCCCGACCAGCAGCACAGCAGCAGTACATCAGCATCGAGCGGACCCTAGAAAGGAAACATGAACTACGAGAGAAATATTTTGAAGTCCTAAATTAATACTTGACCATGGATCACATGGAACACGCCTCCCCTCAAGAAATAGTAAAAAGCGGAAACATTTTTCCTTTTATTTACCCCATCATGCTTTCAAACCAGACAGCAAAACCACAAAGGTGCGAGTTGTCTTCAACGCCTCCAANCTAAATTAATACTTGACCATGGATCACATGGAACACGCCTCCCCTCAAGAAATAGTAAAAAGCGGNGAAAGGAAACATGAACTACGAGAGAAATATTTTGAAGTCTTAAATGAATACTTGACCATGGATCACATGGAACACGCCCCCCTCAAGAAATAGTAAAAAGCGGGAAACATTTTTCCTTTTATTTACCCCATCATGCTGTCATAAAACCAGACAGCAAAACCACAAAGGTGCGAGTTGTCTTCAACGCCTCCAAATTATCTCACTCTGGCAATTCATTGAACGACATTCTCCACACAGGCCCCATACTGCAAAACGACTTAATGTTCGTTATTCTCAAATGGCGACTATATAGGTTCGTATTCAACGGCGACATAGAAAAAATGTATCGCCAAATACTAGTTCACAAAGAAGACCAAGATTTCCAGCGAATCGTCTTTCGCAAAGACCCTAATATGCCTATAGAAGATTTTCGACTGAAGACAGTCACATTTGGTGTTAACTGTGCACCATATTTGGCAATAAGAACCCTACACCAACTCGCTGAAGACTGCAAAAGCGAATATCCGCTCGCAAAAAACATACCTTTACATGAAACGTATGTTGATGATATTCTATCAGGTGGTCACGATATACAGTCCACTCTAAACGCGATTACCCAAGTTACCGAAGCCCTGGAATCAGCAGGATTCCCTTTGAGGAAAATGTCGGCAAACCACCCGGAAATTCTAGAGCCAATTCACGACGCAAATTTACTAGATGTCGATTTTATCAAATTCCAAGATGCGAGCTCCACAAAAATGCTCGGAATCCAATGGAATGCGCTAACAGACACCTTTACATATGCATACGACCCACTTTTAGCAGCACACTCATGCACAAAAAGACAGATTTTATCAGCAGTAGCGAAATTATTCGACCCCGCAGGATGGCTAACGCCAATAATGATCCTTGCAAAAATGCTGTTACAGCAACTCTGGATGGAGGGAACTGATTGGGACGAGAACATCAAACCCGGGGCCCTTATAAAATGGAAAGCCTTTTACGAAAATCTACCCAAAATTTAGAACCTTAAAATTCCCCGTTGGGTACAGTATACCCCCGACAAACCCATCCAGCTGCATGGATTTTCAGATGCCTCCGAAAAGGCCTTTTGTGCTTCCGTTTATTTAAGAGTACAAAATAGCGAAAACACGTTTTCATCGCATTTGTTAGCCGCTAAAAGCAAGGTAGCACCATTACAAACCGTAAGTCTTCCACGGTTAGAACTCTGCGGA